>NC_038252.2:8703938-8959296 GCF_000004515.6 Glycine max | reverse complement strand
CTTCCGCAAGGTTACGAATCCTTACGGATTATGTATTTACTCTTTTTTAGCTTTCGAAGAAGTTACGAAAACTCACGGATTGCGAAAAACACCTCCTTTCGATTTCCGTCACATTACGGAATTTTCACGGATCGCGTAAACCTGCTTCCTTTTGATTTTCGGCACGTCTCGGGACTTCACATATTGTGCAACAAAGGGTGCCAAGTATCTCGAAGCGGCCAATCAAAGGTTGTATATCATCAAATAATAATCCCCAGACGAAATTAGGGTATGACATGCTGATATGACGAAGTCCATGGTGAAGCCAAGAAACATTCTGCTAACTCTGAAGGAACACAATGCCAATAGTTGTACGACCATTAAAAAGATATACTATGCAAGAAGTGCATTCCGTTCTTCCATAAGAGGAAGCGATCTTGAAATGCAACATCTGATGAAGCTTCTTGAACGTGATCAATATATTCATTGGCACAGAATAAAGGATGAAGACGTGGTTTGTGATATCTTTTGGTGTCACCCTTGCAGTGAAGTTAGTCAACGCATGTAATTTGGTGTTTTTGATAGACAACACCTATAAAACAAACCGGTACAGACTCCCACTGCTCGATTTTGTTGGGGTGACACCGACTGGGATGACATTCTTTGTCAGTTTTGCATATGTGGAGGGTGAACGCGTTAATAATTTGGTCTGGGCTTTACAACGGTTCCGAGGCCTTTTTTTAAAGCGTGATGCCCTCCCTGGAGTTATTATCACTGATAGAGACCAAGCATTGATGAATGCAGTGAAGGATGTATTTCCTAAATGCACAAATTTGTTGTGCAGCTTTCACATAAACAAGAATGTGAAGTCCAAATGCAAATCATTAATTGCGCAAAAAAATGCTTGGGATTATGTCATGGATTGCTGGGGATGTCTAACTGATTGTCCTTCAGAACAATAGTTTGATGAATGCCTGAAGAAGTTCGAAATGGCTTGCGCACCTTGGCCAATGTTTGTTGACTATGTCAAGGAAACATGGATAATACCACACAAGGAACTATGTCAAGGAAACATGGATAATACCACACAAGGAACTATGTCAAGGAAACATGGATAATACCACACAAGGAAAAATTTATTTCCGCCTGGACTAATAAGGTGATGCACTTAGGAAACACAACAACAAACAGGTATGAAACTGTTCAACTATTTCTATTAACGTTGACGAATTTATGGAATTGTATTATTGTATATGTTTATTTTTATTTGTGTATTTGAAATGTAGGGTTGAATCTGCACACTCGTCTTTAAAAAGACTGTTACAAAATAGCATTGGAGACTTATGCAGTGTGTGGGATGCCATGAACAACATGATTACGTTGCAGCACACGGAAATTAAAGCATCATTTGAAACAAGTACACATGTCATTGGACATGTGTTCAGAAAAACCTTATATAGGAGGCTGCTTGGAATGGTTTCAAGGTATGCTTTAAATCTGATTGCTGCTGAATTAGAGCATGTTGACTATGTTGGCAAGAATCCCTCAAGTTGTGGTTGCGTGGTGAGAACCACGCTTGGTCTTCCTTGTGCTTGTGAGCTATCCAAATATGTTGGTGGTTGCATCCCATTGGATTCAATCCATATGTTATGGAGGAGACTCAGTTTTTCAGACCAAGGGTTATCTGAGCCCGAGGTGAGCATCAAGGACGTAATGGAAACAATATCCAAAAGATTTGAAGAACTTGATGTTTGTGGCAAGTTTACTCTAAGGACTAAACTTTGGGAAATTGCATCCCTTGATCAGAATTCGATGTGTCCTCCTCCAGCAAAGGTTAACACAAAGGGGGCATCGAAGAAAGCTATGAGCAGGAACCAAAGGTCAACAAAGCACAATCCATCTTACTAGGAGTATGTAGATGCCTTTGAATCTATGCAAAATAACAATTCGTCGGTGAGGCGTACTGCATTATCCTCTGAGCAACCGAATCGAAGAACGATGATGCCCATGTTGGACCAATTTCAGCCATTTATGCACGACTTCATTGATAAGATTGTTGATGTCAAAGCTGATGGTAACTGTGTATATCGGTCGGTTGTCGGTTTATTAGGTATGGGTCAAGACTCTTGGTCGGTGGTCCACAACCATCTGCTTGAAGAACTTGCCAAATTCTCAGAAGACTATATCAAGCTCTTTGGTGGCACGGAGAGATTTGAGGAATTAAGGATGTCACTACTTGTTGATGGATTAACCAAGGTATGTAATATATGTATTTGATTTTTAAGACTTTACTTTGAAATTAAGTTTGACGTGTATATATTTGTTTCATTCAAGTGACTACGGATAAGTGGATGGATATAACGGACATGGGACATGTCATTGCGTCAAGGTATAACGTAATCGTTGTATCCTTGTCTAAACAACAAAGCACGACATTCTTTCCTCTTAGAAGTCAACCGCTGGCAAATTCTTCATTGCATCGTATAATTTGTATTAGTCATATGTATGACAATCATTTTGTTGAGGTACATTGTAGATATGAAGTGTTTTTTTTTATATATTTATGCAATGAGTTTTGTAGGATTGAGTTAACACTTTTTTCGCATGTACAACAGGTTTATTTAAAAGAACGTCGTTGTCCCTTACCGCCTATAGCATTGTTATGGTCTAGCAATTGTCATTCGCAGGCGAAGTCGTGGCCAAATCCATATAAATATTATAAATACCTCTCCCGTCCATACGCTGCAAGCAACGTGATCTGCATACTGGGTCAGCACGGATGGGTCACTCGGACCACCCGGAAATCCCTCTTGCTTATCCTCAGCAACCTGCGTGCCTGTGTCCATAGGAATGTCTGCCACAATGTCCTCTACATCAGCTGGTGCCATCGGGTCATCCGAAAATACGTCAGCCTCTACATCTGGCGCAGGGACCACTGGCTCATCGTGCGCCTCAGTCACAAGGACTTACTGCCTCCGTGCGGATGCGGTACGCCTTCGACGCTGCGGAGTATCATCAGAATCATCATGATCTCCTCGGCCCACACCTCTGCCAGTAACGTGACCTAAGGCACGACCTAATCCTCTGGTCCTATCCATGATCTGCAAATGAGTACCGCAAATTCCATCACTGATTTCATTCTCTCAAATTTCATTGGTCTAACGCATATAGGCATTATGTTTTTTTCAGGCACTACTTGGTAGAAAAAGGATATTCACTTTGAAATTAAGATATATGCATTGCTTATAAGTGACACTGATTTGGAAAGATGAGAGATTGGGGAAGCAATATCCCCTTCCGAGTTAGAATCAGACAAGTTGACATGCGTGAGTCTCACAAACCCACCAAAGCCAGATGACAAATGAGAATGATTAAAATCATTGAAAGCATGGTTAAGTGAGTGATTAAAATCATTGAAAGCATGGTTAAGTCACTTTAGGATTTTAGAAACTTTCTCATATGCTAGTTCAGGATATTTAGATTGACCACATTTTGATGCTTACTACCGAGTCATTATTGTATTGGCAACATTATAGCCCTGTACAAGTTTATGTTGACATTGAAATTCAAGGGAATTTAACGAGTCATTATCGTATTGGCAAGCATTTTTTTGACTTAAAATATTTTTTTTTAACAAAATAAGAAACAAACAAAAATTCATATTATAGATGAATAAAACTACATATTAGTATATTAATAAAGAACAAAAACATATGTCATATTTAGTATGAAATGATATTTTGTTGATGATAGACAATAACAAATGAACTAAATTATTTTCTTCGAGAGACAAAAATATAAAATTAAATTAAATTATAAATCTATAAGTAAATTAAAGTTATAAAAATGATAAAAAAAAGTAATTATAAAAATGTGTCGGGTTTCTCGTTGGTTTACCTAAATTTGTAAAACCCAACCGAGATGAAAATGGATTTAAAAACAAATGTACCTTTTTAAATCTAAATCTATCATATCTTTTGCAAGAATGAAGACATGAAGAGTCAATCCTATCGCCAACTTATCTCGTTATCATGCCTGTCTTATGTATAGATATTTTATGTTATATAATTGTTTTAGGAATAAATTGAATGATGGATTATAACATAAGAGTAAATTGAATAAAACAAATGTGATATATCATTTTGAGATTTATTAAAGGTATGTTATTCGTTTAATTAAAGAAAACATGTAATGTTTAATGAAACTATGTGTCTACTCTTCTTATATAATATATATTTATATTTTGAAAACTTAAATATAAAAGGGCTTAATTTAATTTTTCATCATGAGCCCATTAAATTTCAGGGTCAACCCTGAGTGTGGGAATTGTTCTTAACCAAATGTTAAGATTATGATGCCTCCATATGTCCACTATTAGATGATTTAGATGATAGGTCCATTTGACATGACTTATACAATTATGTTTTTTTTATATACTTTTATATTTTCTTTCAATGATTGTATACCATAAGGATTATTATGTCATATTAAATTTTATAATTGTTTATTATTTTAATTTAAGCATCTAGGTTTAGGAAGAGGCTAAGCCAACATTATTGGCGTCAACTTAGGGTCTATTTTGTGGACATAAAAATTAGTGTTTTCCATAGGTAGTTTGGTTTTAGCTTGTGTTAGTGTTTGCTTTTAGACAACACTAGCTAGTGTTACCAAAATTTTGGATGAAAATGTAATGCTCCCAACATTTTAGTGTGAAGTCAATGTCATCACATGAAGCCATTAAGCTCAATTAAAGACCAAATTTTTAGAGATATTATTTATCTGAGATCCATTTTAACAATTGGTTCACTTCACTTAATTTATTCTCTTCCTTTTCACATGACTAAAACCAAGCATACAATTTCCTATCGGTAAGAAAGTGCCATGTATGATCAAAAATGAAAATTCTCACTTTGCTAGGGTTTCTTGCACTCTAATGGTGGAAGAGAAAGACTTAATTGATAGAAGTAAAAAAGAAAATCAAGGGAAAAAGCTCAGGATTCATCGATAATCATCTCAGCCCATCTCTTATGCAAATATAGTTGGACCTACAGTGGAAAAGTAGAATATAGTGGATAAAACGGAGTACAAAAATGCCTTGTTGGGGGGAAGCAATGATAATTTCTCTGTTTGTAGCTAAGGGGATATGTATGATGATGGGAATGAAGAGGACAATGAATATGATTCATTGGATATTAAGGTGGAAGAAAGGAAACTTGGTCAATATGATTCCCCTACTTTTATCTTGTCCAAGAGAGCAACAACGTATTAACAAACCATTGAAGACCATAGTGGTAGTCAAACTTTTGGGGAGGAAGATAGGGTTTAAGGCCCTAGAAACTTGTTTGAAGTATATATGGATTACATGTGGTAAGATAGGTAGTATACAATTGAATATGAAGGCCTTCACCTTCTTTGTCTTACATGTGGTAAGTTTGATTATTTATGGGAGGGTTGTCTAGATAAGGCAAAACAAAATACCTGGTAAGGGGATAATAGAGGGAATGAAGGGCCACAAGCCTCCAATGACAAGGTTAAGGGTCAAGGCACTATTTTTGAAGGTCCTTTGGATGTTGTCAAGAAGGCTTGGAGACCTAGAAAGGGAATGAAAAAGAAGTTAGTCGCATAGAAGGAAATGGGGAGGTGACAAGACATGGAGGGATCCACCCTCACATGGGGTCTCGTTATGGGAATAAATAATTCTATTAGGGATCTTAATAATCATACAAAGAAACCTTTCTTCACAGGTTAAGGATCTTAATCAAAAGGTAGTAGGGATAAGTTAGCTTCTAGTGCTACTTTGAAAAACAAAGTAGATAAGGTGGTGGTCAAAGGGATTGAAAACATAACTATGGTTTCTAGAAAGGAGGTTTTGGTTATTAGAGAGAATCAAATGGCCATGGAAGAGGTGGTAAATAGTGTTCAAAATCATGATGGAGGTTCTTTAATGGACATTCAGCGAGTGGAATTTCATACTACAGTTATACCAGAGCAGAATCGGGGGATAGGTTTCATAGATAATAGGGAAGGTTTTCATTATTCTTCTAGGCCACCAGATCAACCAATAGTTAAGTCATCTAGTCATAAGCCACCTGATTCACAGAATATCCATATGGATTGTGTGAATGAAGGGAATTCTAAAATTGAGGTGGTGATGGAGACAACTCTTTCTCAAGGAGTTGCTAGAAAGGATTCCAAATTCGATGTTTTTGATCAATAATATGGATAATAAATTTTTTGTTTGGAATTGTGGCGGGCAACGAAGAAAGATTTCTTACATTTCTACAAATAGTATGTGGATGTTTGTTAAGAGCCAATTAGATAACCTAGCTTTCGAGGCATAGGTGCCTCATGAGAAGAAGGTAAGGAAGAGAATACTATATTATTGCTTGCCATTTTCAGAGTACATTGCTAGTATTTATAGAGTTCTTTGGATTGCACCTAACAATTCTTTAATGGTCTTTGGCATTTAGCCTTGGAGGAACAGAAAAGTTGCAAAATGATAAAAGCGAAACATGGTCTTAACAGTCCTAACGAATTCAAGCAACAACACGTCTTCAGGCGTGCCACTACCATCAGGAGCAATGTTGCCAGAGCAGGACACATTCTGCACCACTACCTGCTTACGAAGTCCTTGAGGTAGCTTGGTCTGCGAATTTCCCTTTTTAGCCCTGGTCCTTCTTCCTTCTCTATTTTTATGTTCTCTTGCTGTGCCCCTGTTGCTTGTTGTGTTGTTTCTTCATTTTGTTGCTCCATTGCTGCATTTTTTTTGTTGTATGTGTTTGTTCTTAACATTCCCTTGTGCTTCCAAAATAACCTTGTTCTCAAGGTTATAATCAGTTTTCAATTGAGTCCAAGGTTCCCATGAGGTGTCCTCCGGCAGTAGACCAGCCCATTGAACAAGTACAAGTAATTCACTCTCCTCCTCTGACTGAGTCCACTTAGTGTCCAGGATTGCTAGGGGAAAAATGAGTGGCTGGTGGTCTTCTGACGAGGCTGGAAGGCTAAGAGGAACCTCCGGCGGAGTGGTTGATGGGGTGTAAGGCTTGAGTAGGGAGCAGTGAAATACTGGATGGATGCGTGATGACTCCGGGAGGTCAAGCTTGTGGGCCATAGGCCCTATCCTTTGCACGATGCGGAAAGGCCCATAAAACCTCTTGGCCAATTTTGAATATTGACCTCCAGTAGTCGTTGACTAGCGTCGAGGTCGTAGTTTGACTAAGACTTACGCGCCTTCCTCAAATTGAAGGTCCCTTCGATGTTTGTCCGCACTCTCCTTCATTTTCTGTTGGGCCTTTGATAGATGCTTTGTCAATTTAGAAATCATGTTATCACGCTCAGTCAACCAATCATTTACTGCTGTCACATTGGAGTCGCCGGCCACGTATTGTGGAAGATTAGGGGGCTTCTTGCCAAAGGTTATTTCATACGGTGATTTTCCGGTAGCGGAGTGTATGGATGTGTTGTATGACCACTCAGCCCACAGGAGGAAGCGCCCCCATGTCGTTGGTTTGCGGTGGACAAAAGCTCAGAGGTATTGCTCGATGACGCGGTTCATTACCTCTATCTGACCGTCTGTCTGGGGGTGGTAGGCCGTGCTCATCTTGAGTTTGGTTCCACTTAGCTTGAATAGTTCTAGCCAAAAACGACTCATGAATAGGGGATCTCTGTCGGAGACGAGGCTGCGTGGCATCCCGTGGATTTTGCCAACAATCTCCATAAATATCCTGGCTACGGTGGTCATGGTGTAGTGTGCTGGAAGCAAGCCAATGTGTAATCCTTTGGAGAAATGGTCCACCACAACGAGTATCGTGGTATGCCCTTGGAAAGGCGACAGACCAACGATGAAGTCCAGGGAGAGGTCCTCCCATGGCTTCTTTGGAATAGGCAGTGGACAAAGTAACCCTGGGCTTTTGCGGTGATCGTTCCTGGTCTGTTGACAGATTAGGCAGGAAGAAATGAATAGCTTGACATCTTGCTTCATGGAAGGCCAGACAAAATTCTCACTAATGTGCCCCAAAGTTTTCGCAATGCCCATGTGGCCGCCAGTATGGGTGTTGTGAAACTCAACGAGGATAGTAGGGATGGCCTGGAGATCCTTAGGGAGCCATATACGACCTTTGTGAAGGATGAAGTCGTGTCGTATGGAGTGCTCAGGGTATTGGGAGGGGTTGGCCTGAATTTGATTTCGAAAATCGATGAAGGCAGAATTGCGAAGGAGCTCCTGTTTAAGTTCCTGCAAAAAGAGGGAATTGGGAACTGTTAGAAGAAAAAATTGGGGCGAGTTGGCTTCCATTTGGCATGACAGGGCATCTGCCGTCGCGTTTGAGCGTCCAGTGTGATAATGGATAGAGTAGTCATATCCCAACAAGCGTGCCAAATAACGTTGTTGTTCCGGGGTCTGAATGACTTGACTCATAAGCTCCTTTAGAGTGTGGTGGTCTGTGAGAATGATGAAGGAATTACCCAACAAGTATTGCCTCCATTTTTTAACGGCGGTGGTGATGGCGGCGAGCTCCCTGACATATGTGGATGCACGAAGAAGTTTGGGGCAGAATGGTTTACTAAAGAAAGCTATTGGGTGGTTGTTCTGTTATAGGACTGCCCCCATGCCGACGCCGGAGACATCGGTTTCGACACAGAAGGGAATGCAGAAGTCTGGTAGGCTTAGGACAGGAGAATTGCACAGGGCTTGTTTCAGATTGCAGAACTCTTGATCGGCATCAGCGTTCCAGTGAAAGGAATCTTTAGCTAAGAGAGTAGTGAGGGGAGCTGCGAGGGATGCATAGCCTTTTATGAACCTCCTGTAAAATCCCGACAAGCCGAGGAAGCCTCGTAATGCACGAGTGGATTGGGGAACTGGCCAATTCTGGACTGCCGTAATCTTAGCTGGTACGGGCTCCACTCCCCGGCAAGACACCATGTGACCCAAATATTCTACCTGAGAAGTTGCAAAAGAACATTTGGAGAGTTTCAGAAAAAATTGGTGCAAGTTGAGTATTTCAAAAGCTTTGTGAAGGTGCTCTAAGTGTTCTGGAAATGTTTTGCTATAAATGAGAATATCATAAAAAAAGATGATAATGAATTTGTGCAAGTAAGGACCGAAGGTGGTGTTCATTGTCACCTGAAAGGTGGATGGGGCGTTATAGAGGCCAAACAGCATGACGAGAAACTCGTAGTGGCCGTGGTGCATCCGAAAGGCTGTCTTGGCGATGTCAGACTCCGCCATGAGGGTCTGGTGGTAGCCTTGCATGAGATCAAGTTTGGAAAACCAAGTGGCGCCACCCAATTCGTCCAAAAGTTCATCAATTGTGGGGATTGGGAAACGATCCTTGATTGTGAGGGCGTTCAAGGCCCTATAATCCACACAAAATCGCTAGGAGCCGCCCCTTTTTTTGACCAGCAGAACTGGTGACAAGAAGGGGCTCGTGCTTAGTTTGATGATGCCGGAATGAAGCATATGGGCCATCTGAGTCTCAATTTCATGTTTTTGGAAGTAGGGGTAACAGTATAGTTTAACATTGACCGGAGATGCATGAGGTTGAAGAAGAATGGAGTGGTTGGTGGGTCGGGGAGGGGGAAGGTAGGTGGGTTGTTGGAATAAAGGGGCAAAGGTCATGATTAAGGCGGAAATATCAGGATGAAGGGTCGAAGGAGTGGTGGAAATGGTGAGGGAAGGAGAGGCATGTATGTGGAAGAAGGCACTGGCGGCATTTGTCTGGATTAATCGTCGAAGTTGTGGTGGGGAAATGGCTTCCAAGTCTTTGGTGGTATCGCCTTTCAGTTTGATGATTTTGCCGCTATGAACAAATTTCATGGTCAAGGTGTTGTAGTCAGTCAACACTGGGTCGAGGGACTTTAGCCAATGAACACCAAGGACCACATCAGCTTCGTTGATGGGTAGCACATGCAAATCAGTGGTGAAGGAATAGCCTTGTGTCGCAACCTACCCTTCGGCGGGAGGGCGACACGAGGGCTCACGGGTGCGTCTTCCATGGGAGGAAGATGCGCGGAGTCGCCACCAACGTTTATTCGAGGAAAACGTCGGAAAAACCAGAAAAGTGTGGCCTATGAACTTTAAGTGTGAAAGGTTCGGGAGTTGTATTTACGCATAGGGAAGGTATTAGCACCCCACGCGTCCGTCACAAAGGACGACAACCTTTAATCGAGTGTGCAAAGATGTCTTCAAATTGTTTTATTTTCCCTTTTTTACGTTTCTATGTCTTTTAATGCCTTTTGTATTTTTTATCTTTTTGTGGTCGACAAGGGTGTTTCCCTTGCTCCTACGTATTCCTCAATTGTGATAAGGAAATCAGACCTACGTAGTTCTTTTAGAACTAAGCGTTGGTTAAGTTGTTTTTATCTTTTTTTGCAAGATATATTTTGACTAACAAAAGGTCATTTAAGGTGTTGGACCATTAAACAATTTTTTGATTTTAAAAGGAGAGAAACGTTAAGGCACTGGACCATTAACGATCTCTTGTTTTTTGAAAGGAGAGAAACGTTAAGGCGTTGGACCATTAACGATCTCTTGGGGTGGTCGACAAAAGCGGAGCTTTTGCTCCTATGTATCCTCAATTGCGATGAGTAAATCAGACCTACGTAGTTCTTGCAAAAGCGGTAAAGTTACATGTTGATTTTATGCTTCTGAACAATCCATGTTAACCGATAAAAGCAAAAACGACCGTTTAAGGCGTTGGACCTTAAAACGGTTTTTAGTGATTTTTGCGGACAAAGCTTGATTTGTGAGTTGATTTTAGCCTTAGTTTCACTTTGGTTATTAGTCAATTGATCCAAGAAAACTTCCAAAGAAAAATGTCTGATTGATTTTTTTGATTATTTTATTCAAAGATATTTTGATTATTTTATTATTATTTTGCTTTTTTTGGTTTAACCGAGGTTACAGTGTGAACGATCGGTTAGATTTTATTTTAACAGTGATTAAACGAGATTACAACGCAAATGATCGGTTGAAATTGATTTTATCATTTATTAGGCGAGATAACGGCTTAAACGATTGGTTAAAGCTCGTTAAAAACGGAAGAAAAAAAAACCAAAAATGAACGAAATGAAGATGCAAGCTAAAAAACAAGAAATGAATTGAAAGTCTCGGATTCGAAAACTTACCCGTTGAAGAACGAAGAACGGATGAAGAACGATGAAGAACGACGGAAAACCTTCATAGATTCGCTCACGAAAACATCTCGGAAGCGTTACGGAAGCACCTCGGCTTGGATTTTATTCACGGAAACAATTTTTTTCACCCAAAACAGCTGAAATTCATAGCCAGGGGAGGAGGGATCCTTAGAATAGCCCCTTTTTGCCTATTTATAGGGAAAAAAGGGGGAGGAGTTGCCGCCCTTTGATGGTGAGGACGTGTAGCCCTCAGAAGGCGGGGGTACTAGTACCCAAGGATCCACCCTTATGAGAAAGCAAGAGATTGACTCATTGAGAGGGACAATCATCCCAAATTCAAAAGATTGGGCATTAGATGTAGGAAATCTATGCAGTTAACATGATTTTTATGGATGCAGATGCATGCAACCTTTGTCATGCAATTTGGTAAATGCGGACTTCATATGAAACAATGCAATGTAATGGAAAGTTGTACAATGTTCATGAAATTTTTTCCCTATTTTGTGATTTTGATTTTGATTTAATTTTTTTGGAAAACACAGATTGACTGTCCCTTTGAAAGAGGTGATAGTCCATGCAACCTCATCCTATCTTTTGCAAATCTCTCCGGGAACTCCCTCAGAGTGTATGTTCTGTTTGATTTAGTCACTTGACCATTTTGGAGTGACGACAATGGAGTCGTTTGATGTTTAATCAATCCATTGAAATTCCAGGGTTTGCCCCCTCTCTTTTTTTGTTTAAAAACATCGACGGGTGAGAACTTTTGATCTGCCTCTATGTTCACTTGAGGCTTATGCACGATGCCCCTTATTGCCCCAATGTAAGGCTTTGAGGTACCAATTATTATCTTTCGTCATGACCTTGTAGCTAGGAACCTATTGGGTGAGAACTTCTAATCTGCCCTTAGGTTTACTTGAGGCTCATGCACGGTGCCCCTCATTGCCCCAGTGTAAGGCTTTGAGGTACCAATCATTGTCTTTCGTCATGACCTTGTAGCAGGGAACCTATTGGGTGAGAACTTCTAATTTTCCCCTAGGTTCACTTGAGGTTCATGCACGATGCCCCTCATTGCCCTAGTGTAGGGCTCTGAGGTATCCATCTTTGTTTTCACAACCTGATAGCAAGGAAGAATGAAATAAGCGGTTGATTCTTGCAAAAAGAATTTTCCAAGGACGAGAAATAGTTGAAGGATTTTTTTCAATCGACGGATTACGTCAAATGACTCTTATTCTTGATAACTCACTTCTCTCTAAAAAGACAAAATTTCTGGAATGATAAAATGAGGTCGCATGAATGTCTATATTTTTACTTGGAAACACAGTCAATCAAATGTTTTTTTTTCCTTTTTGAACTTTTCTGCTTTACTCGTTGTTTACGACACCCCACCAACGTGCAGGACGAGTAATCTTTAATTGAACGGTCTTGGAAGTCAACACTCAGGAGCGCAGGTCGCTTTGAGTAAACAAACCAATGGCTTACACTCACATTCCGGTGGAAGTTGAATAAGCAAAAATGTGTTTGTGACAGGATGAGAGAGACAAAGATGTCAAATCCATCCATTTTAGCATTGTAACTGTGGTTTATAATAATGAAATAAACTTGAAAATCCTGATGAGTCATTAGAGACATCTAACAACAGCTTTCAAAATTGCCCCATGTGTGGTGTTGTTTGTCAATGTTAGGATTCACAAGCGATTCTCCTCAAATTTCAGCCAGCCTGCATCAATTAGACTTTGCACCTTATGCTTCAGGGTCATACAATGCTCAATGGAATGCCCCGGGGCTCCTCCATGATAAGCACACATTGCGTTCGAGTCGTATCCTCAGAAAAATGGAGGTTGAGGAAACCTAGCTGGGGTTATGGCTACCATTGCAGTATCAAGTAGATAAGGGAGCAAGTTAGCATAGGACACCAGAATTGAGGTGAATTCTACAGGCTTTTTGCTGCAAAATTCCTTCCTTGGTTGGTGTTCTGGTTCGTGCTAAAGGTGGTGTTTAGCATTGGTTGTGTGGAAGATGGGTTTTGTGGTTAATTTAGGGATGACCTTTGTGGATAACTGGGTGGTAGGTAAGGAGAAGGGTTGTTATTGGCTGAGTAATGACATTGTTGGATTGGTGGGAAATTTGACCGTATAGGAATGGCTGTCATAGCATGGGTTTCTCCCTCATTCTCACCCTCTTCATTTGCCCCAGTTTTCTCATTCGTCAAAAGCAGGATGATTAAATTTTCCTCTTTTCAGACCCGCTTTGATCCTTTTCCGGGTGAAGACCAAATCCGCAAAGCTTTGAAGGTGCGTACCCCACCATTTTTCATAGTAAAACACTGGTAATGTGTCTACTATTATTGTGATCATCTCTTTCTCCGTCATTGGAGGTGCCACTTAAGCTGCCAGGTCTCTCCATCTTTGGGCGTATTCTTTGAAAGATTTGTGCCACTTGAGCTGCCATGTCTCTCCATCTTTGGGCATATTCTTTGAAAGATTCATGCCCCTTTTTGCACATGTTCTGTAGTTGCATCCTATCCGGAACCATATCAAAATTGTACTGATACTGCATAACGAAGGCAACCATTAGGTCCTTCCAAGAATGGACTCAGGAAGGTTCCAAATTAGCGTACCAGGTAACAGCTATCCCAGTAAAACTTTCTTGGAAGAAATGTATCAACAGTTTCTCATCTTTTGCGTATGCCCCCATCTTCCGACAACACATCTTTAGATGGTTCTTGGAGCAAGTAGTCCCCTTGTACTTGTCAAAGTTTGGCACCTTGAACTTGGGAGGGGTGATGATATTGGGTACTAGGAACAACTCTTCTAGGTTAGCAAAGGCATAATCTTTGCCTCCTTCAATGACCATGAGCCTTTCCTCTAGATGATCCAACTTTCCCATTTCTGCCATAGCATGAGGGTTTTTACCCGCTGTGGAATGCAAGAGTTGTGGTTAGGGGTGAAATTGAGGGCCCTCCAAAGTGTTTTGCAGGGGTATACCACCAACTGCTCGCCCTTCAGTGGCATATCCGAGGCAAGGCTCGAAGTCGGCTAGATTGTGGTGGGGCATTTCATGTGTCTCCCCAATGGGTCAAGAGACATGCACATGATCAGTTTGGTGTTGTCGGCTCCCATCTGAGGTTGGATGATTCATTTGGTTGAGGCCAGATGGGGGCATCGAGTTCACCTCAACAACAGTTCTAGTAGCGGCAATTGCAACCGCATTGGCTTCCATTATTTTCTTCATGCTCATCATGGCCTCCATCATTGTGGCCATTTGCTCTTTCATGGCTTTCATGTCGGCCTTCATCTATTTTTGCACCTCCTCTACTTCACCCATTATTCTAGCTCTAGCACGGGTTCGATAAGGGCACCGTAAAGCGTGTTTTTTCCGGTTGATAACAATGATTAAGTTCGTTTTTTTTTCAAGGAAAGAATGCAACGAGCAATGAAACCAATGAAAAGCATGGATGTATGCGAATGATGCACAGTTGAAGTATTGCGAATTTTTATGCAGGACATGGGGTTGAATCAATTTAAATTTTCAACATGGTCCATGACATCTTTGTCAAGGTGAAACTAGAAGTAACAAGGACATCAACAGTCCTAAATGTGTTTGGCAGTAGACGAAGCAACGATGTAACCCGATCCATCTTTTGCCCCAATTTTTTGCAAGATGGTTACTTCTATACTTCAACTTGACTTGATGAACCTTTTCGTAAAAGTATGAGCTTGGTTCAACCCCGTAATCCAAGGAATGGCAATTCTAATCGCCAATACTTCAACAATATTTCATAGAGATGAATGACTCGAGCATACTTAAGCTATGCATGGCAAATGTAATTATATAATTGAGATGCCCGAATAAACATCTTTTCTTAGTTAACCATGCATTAGGTACCATGTTTGATCATTTTGTTTTGTTGTTTTTTTTAGAAATGGGTTTATGATCCCAACATGGTTGGCTCATGGTACCTAACACATGCAACTAAGAATGCAACGTGAATTTTCATGCTTCCCTTTTTTTTTTTTTTGTTTTGCAGAGGAAAATGCAAGGATCACACACAAGCAAACATGAAAACAAAACGTAGGAAGTTTGTAGAACAAAAAGTATGTTGAACGCATATGCATGATGATGCAATGACTTATGCAAAATGTGATGCAGGAATATGATAACGGACAAATGCAGGAACGATATGTTCATTATGACGCCATGACGAGATGCTTATGCGATGCATGATATGAATGCATTTACGGACACGAGAGCCTGGAAAATCATCTCTTCTTACTTGCACGTTTGGGGGTGCAGTGTCCCATGTGTGCAGTTAAGAGGGTGATATGGATTTTCCGGCTTCCCGTGACAAAAGACGAGACCAACATACAATGCATGTGTGACGACATGATGCAGACGCGCAAAAGCGAAACACGGGGATGTACACAGTATGGAAATATCCATAAATAATCATATAGCAAAGGCGTACATGACATTTAGGCTATATGCATAGCAGTGTTTAAAAGGGCACGCAGCGTGTTTGCTCCGTGCCCCTATTTTAGGGACTTAAATGGGAGGAACTAAAAGGCTTTTAGTGATAATTCCCAAGGTGGTCATATCTCTCTTGATGGTTTCTAGAGGTATCATCCCTTTCGAAAAACATATTGCGGCAGTAGGGACTACCAGCAACAATATGTTATCAAAGAGAAAAACTCTAGATGAGGGTTCACTGTTATCAAGCAAGTCGGAGACCCAGCATGACCACAAATTCACCTCCACTCCTTATGCTCCCATGGACCCGGGTATAGGGCCCCTTTTCAACTCACCGTGTGTACAAATAGTGTTGGTGTTTGTGTGCATCAAATGAATAAATAACTATCTCATGCATACATTTCAAAAACACACTAAAAGCATCAAAGAGTTATATACAAGAACGTAAGAGAAATAAAAGGAAAACCGACAAAAGAGGAAGTCATGATATTGCACGAGATTAGAAGGCCTAACTCTCTAAAAACAGTCCCCAGTGGAGTCGCCAACTGTCGCAACCTACCCTTCGGTGGGAGGGCGGCGCGAGGGCTCACGGGTGCATCTTCCATGGGAGGAAGATGCGCGGAGTCGCCACCAACGTTTATTCGAGGAAAACGTCGGAAAAACCGGAAAGGTGTGGTCTACGAACTTTAAGTATGAAAGGTTCAGGAGTTGTATTTACGCATGGGGAAGGTATTAGCACCCCACGCGTCCGTCACAAAGGACGGCAGCCTTTAATCGAGTGTGCAAAGATGTCTTCAAATTGTTTTATTTTCCCTTTTTTATGTTTTTATGTCTTTTTATGCCTTTTTGTATTTTTTATCTTTTTGTGATCGACAAGGGTGTTTCCCTTGCTCCTACGTATTCCTCAATTGTGATAAGGAAATCAGACCTACGTAGTTCTTTGAGAACTAAGCGTTGGTTAAGTTGTTTTTATCTTTTTTTGCAAGATATATTTTGACTGAACAAAAGGTCATTTAAGGTGTTGGACCATTAAATGATTTTTTGATTTTGAAAGGCGAGAAACGTTAAGGCGCTGGACCATTAACGATCTCTTGTTTTTTGAAAGGAGAGAAACGTTAAGGCGTTGGACCATTAACGATCTCTTGGGGTGGTCGACAAAAGCCGGGCTTTTGCTCCTACGTATCCTCAATTGTGATAAGGAAATCAGACCTACGTAGTTTTTGCAAAAGCGGAAAAGTTACATGTTGATTTTATGCTTTTGAACGGTCCATGTTAACCGATAAAAGCAAAAAGGACCATTTAAGGCGTTGGACCTTAAAACGGTTTTTAGTGATTTTTGCGGACAAAGCTTGATTTGTGAGTTGATTTTAGCCTTAGTTTCACTTTGGTTATTAGTCAAATGATCCAAGAAAACTTCCAAAGAAAAATGTTTGATTGATTTTTTTGATTATTTTATTAAAAGATATTTTGATTATTTTATTATTATTTTGCTTTTTTTGGTTTAACCGAGGATACAGTGTGAACGATCGGTTAGATTTTATTTTAACAGTGATTAAACGAGATTACAACGCAAATGATCGGTTGAAATTCATTTTATCATTTATTAGGCGAGATAACGACTTAAATGATTGGTTAAAGCTCGTTAAAAATGAAAGAAAAGAAAACCGAAAATGAACAAAATGAAGATGCAAGCTAAAAAACAAGAAATGAATTGAAAGTCTCGGATTCGAAAACTTACCCGTTGAAGAACGAAGAATGGATGAAGAACGGTGAAGAACGACGGAAAACCTTCACAGATTCGCTCACGGAAACATCTCGGAAGCGTTAGTGAAGCACCTCGGCTTGGATTTTCTTCACGGAAACAATTTTTTCCACCCAAAACAGCTGAAATGCATAGCCAGGGGAGGAGGGATCCTTAGAATAGCCCCCTTTTGCTTATTTATAGGGAAAAAAGGGGGAGGAATTGCCGCCCAGCTCGCCCTGGCGAGCTGGGTTGCTTCCTCCAGAAGTAATCCTGCTTCGAAAATACTCTGGAAGGCCCAAATTCAAAATTTCAAAATTGCTATTTGCACCCCCATTTTGATAAGTTCACCCCCCTTCTTTTGTAATTTACGGAAAATTTACGGAAGCCTATAGGACTTAACTTTCTTCTTTTTTCTCTTCCTTCTCACCCATATTAAGTGAAATATTCTTATTTAGGGTTATGAGAATTTTACGGAACCATTACGGGAGTCCCGGAAGCCATTTTTTTAACAAAACGGGGGAGGTGGTTGCTGCCCAGCTCGCCCAGGCGAGCTAGGTTGCTTCCACCTTAAGCAAGGAAATGCCTAGAATCCTCTAGAAGGGCTCAGATTTGAAAATTACTATTTGCACCCCCCATTTTACTAAATACGCCCCCTTTGCCCTTTTTTGCTGATTCTTTTTCCGTAACGTTACGGAACTTCGCGAATTACGTAACGATACTTGTTTTCTTTCCATAATGTCACAAAACTTTATGAATTACGCAACCATCCCCTCTTAGGCTTCTGGAATGTTACGGAACTTTACAGATTGCATAACGATGGGTGTCAAGTACCTCGAAGTGGTCAAGCGAAGGTCGCATCCCACCAAACAGATGGTCCCCGGACGAAATTAGGGTATAACACCTTAATTTGGATGGATGCTGAGGGACAGAAGTGGTGGCACTCGAGTTCATTGTCGTTGCTGACAAGGACACGCAGAGTTGGGGTAGAGGTAGTGGTGAGACTCAGGTGCTAGAAGGAGGGACAGAAGTGGTGGCACTCGAGTTCATTGTTGTTCACCATCCAAACTTGCTTGTCAATCTTTAGATTATGTGTGATTCAATGAAGTTGAAGATGACCTTCTCCTTGATGAGCTATGATGCCTTCGAATTTGTGGAAGGGATGGGTTATGCATGTGGAATTATTGTGGCTTGGAAGATTAATAACATGCATCTTGTTGTGGAGATCAAACACTTCAAGTTTATGCACTTGAGAGTAAGCTTTGAAAATGGGAAGTATTGGAAATTTACTCCAATTTATGCTAGTCCATTAGATGGTCTGAGACATGAACTGTGGAATTTCATTAATATGATTGAAGATGGGATGAATGACAGTTGGTTGATTGCTAGTGATTTTAATGATGTTATCTCTTAGCAGGAAAAACAAGGAGGAGCCCCTGTTTCCCTTTGGAAATGTAAAAAATTCATGTAGAGGATAAATTCAAATAACATATTAGATCTTGAGGCCATTGGACCTCCTTTTACTTGAGAAGGCCGAAGCATAATGGACCCCAAAGGATATTTGAGAGACTTGATAGAGCCCTTTGCAATGATGCT
Source organism: Glycine max (assembly GCF_000004515.6). Lineage (NCBI taxonomy): Eukaryota > Viridiplantae > Streptophyta > Magnoliopsida > Fabales > Fabaceae > Glycine > Glycine max. Next base: position 8,940,380 of record NC_038252.2, on the reverse strand, counting down.
TCGAGACTTCTTTTTTAGGAAGCAGTGGTGAAACTTCTCCTAAAGGTTGAATTTTCAGATCATCACCCTCTCACCATCTCCTTTAATGGCCACTATCATGGGACTTTCTCAAAGCCCTTCAAATTTTCTTGTGCCTGGCTTACCCATCTAACTAACAGGGACATGGTTAAGAACTCATGGCATGAGAAGAATGTTTTTCTTTCCAACATCTCTAGGCTTAAGGAAAATTTATCCCGTTGGAAGAGGGATGTTTTTGGGGAGACCCAAGTGAAGAGAAAGATGTTTCTTGCAAGAATTGGAGGAATTCAGTGAAAGATTTATAAAGGGTAGGGTAATACTTTTCTGTTGAGATTAGAGCAATCATTACATGTGATTTGAATGTTGTTTTGTGTGAAATTGGTTTAAAAAATCTAGAACTAAGTGGTTGGTGGATGGTGATAGAAATACTAGGTACTGTCATCTCAAAGCAATCAATAGAAGGATCAGGAACCATATTTATTTGAATTGGGATAGTCAAGGTAGTTGGATATATGGAAAATGAAGACGACATCAAAAGGCATGTTAACAACTTTTACCAGCAACTTTTCTTAGAGAATGAAGGGCGGGAGGAGCCTTTGGATTGGACTGTCAACCAATATTATTTCCTAGTTTTGAAGGATATAGACTATAAAAAGTTAGGTGCTCAACTCACATCTTAAGAAGTGAGGCAAGCTTTGTTCTCTATGTAGCATTGGAAGGCTCTCGGACATAACAGTCTACATGCAGGCACCACCTATCAAAATGCTTGGGACTTGGTTGGACAAGAGTTCTACAAAGCTATTCAACCTTGGTAGAGTTTGTAAACCAAACTAATATTTTTCTTATCCCCAAAGTGAACAAAACCCGAGTTTGTTAACTAATTTAGACGAATCTCGTTGCGAAATGTTATTTACATGATTTTTTCTAAGGTGATTGAGAATAGATTGGAGCCTATTAAGTCAAAAGACATTTATGTCTTAAGAAAAATCAAAAACTTTAATTATTTGATTAGATGCAAACAAATACAAAGGTTAAAAGTTGTGTCTTATATGATATCAAAACATGCTTTGCAAATTTGTGTCCGACGTTTCAGAAGATAGCAAGCTGAAGTTATGATCCGATACAACATTAAAGAATGATATTTAAGACTTAATTTAATACACTGTGTTTGAGATTTGTTTTACAGAGATATTCTCTAGGATCTGTCAAATCCTATGAAGAATAAATAAAGTCCAAGTCCTCAAATTCGCTAATTTCCATCAAAAGAAGCACTCTACTATGCAAATCTGCTTTAACGCAAAAGGAAGCGATTTCCTACTGGGGTGTTCAACATGATATCCAAGAAGAGTCGAGTTCTAGTATGAAGAAGTATGTGTATTTAATGCAAACATTAAATGCTCCAATGGCCATATTCTTCAGCCGCAAGATAAAGAAAAGAAATCTTGTTATTTAGAGACAACAAACATTTGTTGAAGAAGGTCTATAAATACCAAAAGCTTTGAAGACATGAAGAACCAATTGAAACGCTCAAATTCAATTTCTTTTTGTAAATAAGTTGTCTATAAATGCTTATAAAGTTTTGAATAGCTTGAAAACACTTTGAATATCTTGAGAGAAAAGACTACGTGTTGGGATTGTATATCTGTTTATAAGACGATTGAAAGTTGGTCAATGTGTAAACAAACAAATGAATCTTTTTATTTGTATTAGAGCTATTAGTGACTTGGTATGACAAAGAATACTAGTTGTAACAAGCTTGGTGTAGAGCTTAAGTTGTAGATGATGATCACTGGATTCCGCTTAAAATGGGAAGGAATGGTCCCAAGGTACCCCATTTAATGTTCATAGATAATCACATCTTCATTGGGAAAGCTAACATTAGACAAATGTGGTGTTTGAAGGAAGTCCTGCAATCTTTTTGTAACATGTCTAGTCAAGGTCAGTTCTGAGAAGACTAGAATTTATTTTTCAAAAAATGTTGATGTTCACATGCGTAGGCAATCAATCTTGGAGAGTGGTTACATGGAGGTTGCTTCTTTAGGTTCCTACTTGGGTATTCCTTTGCTTGGGAAAACTCCTCATCAGAGAGTTTCTAGCCTCTTCTTGATAAAGTTTCTCATAAGTTTGTTGGGTGGAAGTCGAAGCAATTATCTCTAGTAGGGAGAATAACTCTTGCCAAATCAATTATTTAGTCCCTCCTTATCTATACCATGATGACTATAACCATCTCCAAAGTGGAATTGAATGAAATGGAAAAGGTTGAGAGATATTTTATTTGGGGAGATCATAATGATAGAAGGAAATTTCATGTAGTTGTTTGGAAGACCATGGTAAAACCGAAAGGTGATGGTGGTATTGGGATTAGGAATCTGAATATGATGAATAAAGCTTGCCTCATGAAAATGGGTTAGGCTTTAAGGAAGGATGATAATGCTTTATAATGTAGAGTTCTCACAACAAAATATGGTCAAGAAACTCTTACTAGTGATGTTATTAAGGCTAAATTTCATACTCTAGCCTTTGGAAAGCCCTGGTCAAGATTTGGTCCCATATTCTAAATGGAGAATTTTGGGTAGTTGGAGATGGTTGATGTAGCTCCATGTGGAGCTTGTAGGCCTTGGATCTTCTTCATCAATGGATTCCTTTGCTTCTTGAGGTCTGATTGCAGCAGAATGGAAAAGGAGAAAGATGAATGGAGATGCCACTTCAAGTAGAAGATGAGTCTAGAAGAAGCTTACCACCATAGGAAGCCATGGATAAGAGCTTGAAGGTAGAAGAAGATGAATGAAGGGAGAGGAAGAAAAGAGCACAAAATTTAGTGCCTCTAAAGAGGTCTGAACTTTGAAGTATAATTCTCAAATTATCAAAGTTGAAAAAATGCACACACATGACCTCTATTTATTGCCTAAGTGTCACACAAAATTGGAGAGAAATTTGAATTTCTATTCAAATTTCACTTGAATTTGAAATTGAATTTGTATAGCCATATTTTGGAGCCAAAATTTCACTAATTATGATTAGTGAATTTTAGTTATGGTTCAGTCCACTAATCCAAGATCAATTCCAAGATTCTCCACTAAGTATGCTTAGGTGTCATGAGGCATGTAAAGCATGAAGGACATGCACAAAGTGTGACTATATGATGTGACAATGGGGTGTAGCAAGCAAATGCTCACCTCCCTCTCTAAAATTTAATTGGATTGGGCTTCTCCCAATTCAATTAAATTTATTTCTCAACACACACATCAAATATTCACTTAATACATATGAAATTACAAAATTACCCCTAATACAAAAACTAGTCTAGGTTCCCTAAAATACAAGGGCTGAAAAATCCTACATTTCTAGGGTACCCTACCTACATTATGGAGCCTTAAATACAAGGCCCAAAAATAATGAAATCCTAATCTAATATGTACAAAGATAAGTGGGCTCATACTTAGTCCATGGGCCTAAAATCTACCCCAAGGCTCATGAGAACCTTAGGGCCTTCTCTTGCATCTATGGCCCAATCTTCTTGGAGTCTTCTATCCAATGCCCTTGGGGGGTAGGATTGCATCATTCCCTCCCCATTGAAAAGGATTTGACCTCAAATCCATAGGTTCTTGAAACTCAGGGATTCTTTCCTCAACACCTGTAAAATGAATAAAAACATATGTATTAGTGATGTTGGGTATGTTAGAGTAGGGTAAGGACTGAAAACCCCTTTCTTAACCATCTTCCCATGAGAGAACATAGTTCCTCACCAACTCAATGAGTGGTGCTACAAGTATAGAAAAATATGGGACAAACCTTTTGTAAAAGTTTGTTAAGTCATTGAATCCCCAAATTTCCCTAATACATGATGGAGTAGGCCACTCAAGAATGACCTTTATTCTCTTAGGGTCCATGGAAAGCCCTTGATCACTATTTAAAAAGTTAAGGAAAGTAATGTAATAAAACATACCTTTTTCTTTATTTTCATGTTAATTATTCCTACAAAAAATTATGACAAACCTAAGGTGTCCCATATGAGCACCTAAGTTTGTATTGAAACAAAAAATAAGAACAAACTTACCTAATGAGTCCCTATGTACACAAATCATGAAGATGTTGGGTGCATGAGTGATTTTACAAAAGAGGGTTGCACCACTCAACACATTCATCATACCACCTATCATAGGGATTTGGTGCCTCATAATACTTATTTTGGGCACCAACAAAGCACAAGGATTTAAGCTCTTACGAACCAAACCCTCATCCAAAAACTCCTTTAGTTGATCCTTGGCCACCTGTAAATGATCTTCCTATCAAATTGTCATGGCCTTCCTAAAAGAATATGCCCTGCCTCCATGGGAACTATATCACAATTAACTTCATCCTTATATGTCCCAATGGAGAAAGGTACCTGCACTTGTTGGTTAACTATCATTTCCCCTTGTTCATGGAGCCATTGAAGTTTATAAGGTTTTGGGTGAGGAATGATAGTGAGGTTCAACTGGGAAACTAATCTTGTGCTACAACAATTCAACAAGATCCACTATCCACAATGAGAGAACAAGTTTTATCTAAAATTTTGCATCTTGTATGAAAGATGTTCTCTCTTTGGGATTGAGATAGATCACAAGATTGACCTCCAAGGAGCCTTCTAACCATTAGGAGGTCACCATCTTCATGGGGGTAGACTTCCTCTCTAGACTCTTCACCCCTTACTGTAGAAGCAAAGACTTTGCCTTTGATGTTTTGATGATGCCATATGATCGTGATGTTTTGATGCCTTATGAAAATGAGCTTCTCAAGTTTAAATTCAAGAAAAAAAATCCAAGAATACAAGATACAACATCAAGAAGATCTCTAGTGTTCTAGGAAGGGAATTCCAAATTGAAACTGCACAAGGTTTGGCCAAGAAATTTAAGTAAAAATGTCTTTTTCAAGAGATTTACTCTCTGGTAATCGATTAGCAGAGGATGTAATCGATTACCAGTGGCCAAAATGACTTATAACAGCTATTAGAAATTTGAATTCAAACTTTACACTGTGTAATCGATTACACATGGATGGTAATCGATTACCAGCAGTTACTGAATGTTTTGATTCAAATTTTAAATCCTGTAATCGATTACACAAGTCTTGTAATCGATTACCAGGGGAGATTTTCAGAAAATTATTTCCAAGGGTCACAACTTTTCAAATGGTTTTTACATGGCCATCAAAGGTCTATTTATATGTGACTTGGAACACGAATTTGCTTAGAGTTTTTCAGAACAAAAAGTCTTATCCTCTCAAAAAGCAAAATCATTTTATCCTCTTAAGAATTCCTTGGCCAATACACTTGCAATTCAATAAGGAATTAATTGAGTGCTCAAATTGTACAATCTATCTCTTTCAAGAGAGATTTCTTCTTCTCTTCTGTCTATTTGTCAAAAGGGATTAAGAGACTGAGGGTCTCTTGTTGTAAAGAAATCTGAACACAAAGGAAGGGTTGTCCTTGTGTGGTTTAAAACTTATAAAGGGATTTTGCAAGATAGTGGAACTCTAAAGCGGGTTGCTTGGGGACTGGACGTAGGCACAAGGGTGTGGCCGAACCAGTATAAATCCGAGTTTACATTTTCTCTTCCCTTAAACTCCTTTATTGTTTATTGCTTATTATTTTTATTTAGTAAGGATAATTTGCATTATTATCTAGGAGTTCTTGTTTAAAAGGAATCTTGGGTTGTTGGGTTAATTTAAAAGTAGAATTTTTAATTGGAGAATAGTTTGTGATATCCTAATTCGACCCCCCCCCCCTTCTTAAGATATCCGAGGCCACTTGTCCAACAAGTGGTATCAGAGCTTCATTCTTGTATAAAGTTTAGAAGCTTCAAGAATAATGGTCTCATCAAACTTCTTATTACCATAAGGAAATTCAATAAATAGGCCTCCTATTTTTAATGGAGAGGGTTACCACTACTGGAAAACCAGAATGCAAATTTTCATTGAGGCAATAGAATTAAACATTTGGGAAGCCATAGAAGTTGGACCTTATGTACCCACCATGGTGGCTGGAAATACAACAATAGAGAAACCTAGAGAAGAGTGGTTTGAAGAAGAAAGAAGATTAGTGCAGTACAATTTAAAGGCTAAAAATATCATTACTTTTGCCCTAGGAATGGATGAATATTTTAGGGTGTCAAATTGTAAGAGTGCTAAGGATATGTAGGACACTCTACAAGTTACACATGAGGGAACAACTAATGTCAAAAGATCTAGGATAAATACTCTAACTCATGAGTATGAATTATTTAGGATGAAGACAAATGAAAGTATACAAGATATGCAGAAAAGATTTACACATATAATTAATCATCTTGCATCTTTAGGAAGAACTTTTCAAAATGAGGATCTCATAAATAAAGTATTAAGATGTTTAAGTAGAGAATGGCAACCAAAGGTAACAGCCATCTCAAAATCTAGAGATTTGTCTATTATGTCTCTTGCTACTCTATTTGGAAAATTACAGGAACATGAGATGGAGTTGCAAAGACTAAATCAACATGAAGAAAATGATAAAAAGAAGAAGGGAATTGCTCTTAAAGCCTCATCTTCAATCCAAGAGGAAAGTGACATAGAAGATTCAATTGACTTAGATGAAGATGAAAATCTTAGCCTCTTTGTCAAAAGATTCAACAAATTTATTAGGATGAGAGGAAGTCAAAGAAGACAAAACTTCAAACCTAAAAGAAGAACTGAAGAGTCATCTCAAATCCCAAAATGCTTTGAGTGCAATCAACCCGGACATTTGAGGGCTGATTGTCCAATCTTTAAGAGAAAGATAGAGAAGTCTGAAAAGAAGACTATTGGAGATAATAATGCAAAGAAGGCCTATATCACATGGGATGACGATGACTTAGAATCGTCTGATGACTCTGAAAAAGAAATGGCTAATCTATGTCTAATGGAAAAAAATTATGAAAGCGACGAAGAGGTATCTTTGAAGAAGAAATGGTACATAGATAGCGGTTGTTCAAAGCATATGATGGGAGATTCATCAAAATTCACACATATCTCTCCCAATAAAAGTGGGCATGTTACTTATGGTGATAAAAACAAAGGTAGAATTCTTGGAGTTGGAAAAATAGAAAGGATATTTTAGATGATGTTGTAGAATCTTTAGAACAAATGCATATTCATGGACAAGATTCTAAAGGAAAAGGGAAAGGAAGCAATGAAGATCCTCCAGAAGAAACCAAATCAAATGATGAACTTCCAAAAGAATGGAAAGCTTCAAAAGATCATCCCCTTGACAACATTATTGGTGATATCTCAAAAGGGGTAACAACTAGACATTCTCTTAAAGATTTATGCAATAATATGGCTTTTGTGTCTATGGTTGAACCTAATAATATAAATGAAGCCATAATATATGATTATTGGATAGTTGCTATGCAAGAAGAACTAAATCAGTTTGAAAGAAACAATGTGTGGGAACTAGTAGAGAAACCTGAAAACTACCCCACCATAGGAACAAAATGGGTATTTAGGAATAAATTAGATGAACATGGCATAATCATTAGGAACATGGCTAGATTAGTTGCAAAAGGATACAATCAAGAAGAAGGTATAGATTATGAAGAAACATATGCTCCGGTTGCAAGATTAGAAGCCATTAGAATGCTCTTAGCTTATGCATCCATAATGAATTTTAAGCTTTATCAAATGGATGTTAAAAGTGCTTTTCTAAATGGCTTAATTCAAGAAGAAGTATATGTTGAACAACCCCCAGGTTTTGAAATGACAGATAAGCCAAATCATGTTTATAGATTGAAAAAGGCTTTATATGGTTTAAAATAAGCCCCTAGGGCATGGTATGAACGTCAAAGCAAATTTCTTTTAGATAAAGATTTCTCTAGAGGAAAAGTGGATACCACACTATTTATAAAGAGAAAGTATGATGATATTCTATTAGTTCAAATATATGTTGATGATATAATCTTTGGATCCACTAATGATTAATTGTGCAAGGAGTTTTCTCTTGATATGCAAAGTGAATTTGAGATGTCAATGATGGGAGAGCTAAATTACTTCCTGGGATTACAAATCAAGCAAACTAAAGAAGGTATATTTGTCAACCAAGCAAAATATTGCAAATAATTGATCAAAAGATTTGATATGAAAAGTGCAAGGTACATGGCTACACCTATGAGTACTGGTTGTTATTTAGATAAAGATGAATCCGGTCAGTCTATAGACATGAAACAATATCGAGGTATGATTGGATCTCTTCTCTATTTATCTACTAGTAAACCTGATATCATGTTTAGTGTATGCATGTGTGCTAGGTTCCAATCTAATCCCAAACAATCATATTTGAGTGCAGTAAAAAGGATCATAAGATACCTAGTAGGAACAATCAATTTAGGATTATGGTATCCTAAGAACTCAACTTGTAACTTAATAGGATACTCTGATTCTGACTTTGCCGGATCCAAAACTGATAGAAAGAGCACTAGTGGGACATGTAAATTTATTGGATCTGCTCTTGTATCATGGCATAATAAGAAACAAAATAGTGTTGCTTTATCTACTGCTGAAGCGGAATATATTTCTGCTGACAGTTGTTGTTCCCAAATTTTATGGATGAAGCAACAACTATCTGACTATGGAATCTTTCTTGATCATATACCAATTAGGTGTGACAATACCAGTGCAATAAATTTATCCAAAAATCCAGTTTAACATTCTAGAACCAAACATATAGAAATTAGGCACCATTTTCTAAGAGATCATGTTCTAAAGGGAGATTGTGTGCTAGAGTTTGTTGATACAAAGAATCAACTTGCTGATATCTTCACAAAACCTCTCCCCAATGAAACATTCTTCTCTATTAGAAGGGAATTAGGCCTCTTAGATATTAGTGATTTGGATAAATAAGGATTGATTGATTGAATAATCTATTCTTAATGATTGATTGTTTGTGTTAAGTATGTTACTTTGCTTGATTTTGCTTAAATTCTTGTTATTATGTTTGATTGATGCATTATTGTGTGTTTGATGTTTGAATGATTGAATTAAATACATATTAGTAGTGATGATTGATATTGTTAGATGTTTTTAGCATAGACATAGATAATTTTTAGAGGAACTAGCCTAGTTTGTGTTCTGGTAATCGATTACCATTAAGTGTAATCGATTACACAAGAACAGATAGCTTGTAATCGATTACAATATCCTGTAATCGATTACCAGAAGACTTACTACTCCTGTAATCGATTACATCACGTCCTCCTCTATTAATACTCATGAAATCTAGTGGCGCTGCGCAGCCACACTCCTCCTTCGTGCCTCCACTTCCCTAAATTTTCAAATCTTCATATCTCCCTCAATTCTTAACCAAAACACGTCCCACAAAGCCCAATCTTCATCATTTTCACTCCTATTTCAATTCTACCAATTGAAATTCACTAAAACTTCATCAAATGGAAGAATCGTCAAAAAAGCGAAAGGGATCATCCTCCACCACCGCTACTGCTGGCCATCACCGCCACGGACCATCTGAAGCACCCACAACACCTATTCATCCTTCCTTATCATCTCCACGATCATCTACTCTATTTTCTTTAGATGAACAACGTCTATGGTACAACTCTCAATTTTCTTCTAGGATCATCTTAGACCCTAAGTACCTAGACACAAATTTCTTTAATGATGATACATTTGACTGTTATCAAGTGTTTCAAAACAATGGATTGGTTGATTTTATGTCCTTAAAATTGCCTTACTATCTTGAACTTGTTAAATTCTTTTACAACAATTTAAAAATTCAGGATGGTATTATTTCTTCTGAGGTGCATGGTATTTCTATGATCATTGATCAATCTTTGTTCTTTTCATTGACTAAATTACCCAGTCAAGGTGCACCTTTTGAGGGCACCATTATTGATGATTGGAAGTTTGATTATTCTAGTCATGATGCTCGCCGTATGGTTTGTAATGACCAGGCTGAAATGACCGGTAGATTGCTGGCCAGATCATTAACCTTTGATTGTCGCATCATGCACTATATTATTGTTCGAATTTTGCTTCCTCGTTCTTCTAATTTGGCTCAAGCCTCTGAGGAGGACTTGATTTTGATGTGGGCTTTTCTTACCGATCGTCAGATCGACTGGGCTCACTTGGTTAGGTACCGAATGCATAAGGCATTACGGGCCAATGCACCTCTCCCTTATCCTCAGTTGGTCACTCTATTTCTCCGTCATTTTCAAATTCCTCTTGATGATGAACCTTTTGTTCAAGTCAAGCGTTCCTTTGCTATAGGTCTTCTTTTGGTTACCGTAAGGATCGTAATGGTCAATGGATGAAGAAGGACGTGTTACAAGACGAGCGTACTCCCTCTCCTCCTCCTTAGTGTAATGATTCCTTAGCCCTTCTGACTGAAGTTCTTTCAGAGTTACGGGGCCTCCGCACCTATGTTGGTGAACGATTCGATTCTTTGGATGGTCGCTTTGAAGGCATGGATATCCACGTCACCCAGCTTGAGGAGGATGTGACTTATATTCGTCAGAGCTTCAATCTTCGACCACCACCACCACCTTCTTAGTTTTTAGATTATTATTATTGTTCATTATAAGCTGTGTATTTGGCTATATCTTTTAGTTATCTGGATTTTCATTATCTTTTGGTATTTGGTATTTAGTCGTTTATGCTTAGGATTAAATGTGGTTTGACTTATGAATGTTTGGGTTATTTATTTACCTTATGAATGTTTGGATTATTTATTTACCTTATGAATGTTTGGATTATTTATTTACCTTATGAATGTTTGGATTATATTTGATTTTACTGTTTCCATGTTATATTGAACTATATGAATGCTATTGTGTTGTTTTTACCACACACTTTGGCTTTTTGATGTTGCCAAAGGGGGAGAGAAATGGGGTGGTATAGAAGCTTAGAAAATAGAAGCTTTTAGAAATCAAGTGATTAAGTAATTAAGTAGTGATTAAGTAATCATCAATTCCAAAACATAGGGGGAGTATGAAATGAGTGAACGCAATATATCTTGCATATACATTTCTTGTATCTTGATTTCAGGAATTAAATTGTCATTATCAAAAAGGGGAGATGGTAGAAGCAAAGACTTTGCCTTTGATGTTTTCATGATGCCATATGATCATGATATTTTGATGCTTTATGAAAATGAGCTTCTCAAGTTTAAATTCAAGACAAAAATCCAAGAATACAAGATACAACATCAAGAATATTTCTAGTGTTCTAGGAAGGGAATTCCAAATTGAAACTGCAAAAGGTTTGGCCAAGAAATTTAAGTAAAAATGTCTTTTTCAAGAGATTTACTCTCTGGTAATCGATTACCAGAGGATGTACTCGATTACCAGTGGCCAAAATGACTTATAACAGCTATTAGAAATTTGAATTCAAACTTTACACTGTGTAATCGATTACACATGGATGGTACTTGATTACCAGCAGTTACTAAATATTTTGATTCAAATTTTAAAGCCTGTAATCGATTACCAGAGGAGATTTTCAAAAAATTATTTCCAAGGGTCACAACTTTTCAAATGGTTTTTACATGGCCATCAAAGGTCTATTTATATGTGACTTGGAACACGAATTTTCTTAGAGTTTTTCAAAACAAAAAGTCTTATCCTCTCAAAAAGCAAAATCATTTTATCCTCTTAAGAATTTCTTGGCCAATACACTTGCAATTCAATAAGGAATTAATTGAGTGCTCAAATTGTACAATCTATCTCTTTCAAGAGAGATTTCTTCTTCTCTTCTTTCTATTTCTCAAAAGGGGTTAAGAGACCGAGGGTCTCTTGTTGTAAAGAAATCTGAACACAAAGGAAGGGTTGTCCTTGTGTGGTTTAGAACTTGTAAAGGGATTTTGCAACATAGTGGAACTCTCAAGCGGGTTGCTTGGGGACTGGACGTAGGCACAAGGGTGTGGCCGAACCAGTATAAATCTGAGTTTACATTTTCTCTTCCCTTAAACTCCTTTACTGTTTATTGCTTATTATTTTTATTTAGTAAGGATAATTTGCATTATTATCTAGGAGTTCTTGTGTAAAAGGAATCTTGGGTTGTTGGGTTAATTTAAAAGTAGAATTTGTAATTGGGGAATAGTTAGTGATATTTTTATTCAACCCCCCTTCTTAAGATATCTTAGGCCACTTGTCCAACACTTACTTCATCTTCACTTCCACTAGAGGAAGGGGAAGAAGTAGTCTCCTCTTGACTACTATAAATGTCTTGACCCCTCATAATCATGGTTTTCTTTGTGGGGCATTGTGAGGCAATGTGACCTCTCCCTAGACATTTGAAGCATTTAATGTTGCTAGTCCTTTCTTTGATGGTGGAGAATGCACAAACAGTGCTAGGCAATCAATTCGTGGGACTCCGGACTCGATGGTGGAGGATGCATGAATGACAATCCATTCATGGGGCTCCAAATAAGATTTGATTTTAGGACCGAATGGTCCACCGGGTTCTTTCACCTAAAAGGCGAACATGCTTTAGCAAGGAAAAAATAAATCATTCACAAGAGCACCATATTTTAGAGAAACAATATGCTTATGCCTAAATAGTTTTCCTTATAACCGAAAATGAAAGGTAGGATGTCAACGTTTAGCATTTAAATGAACATTCAAGGGAAATGTCGGGTCAAACTGAAACTGGGAATAAAATCACTCATGGTGTATAAAAAACTCACACAGGTAAGTGTTTTACCCTAATTCCAAACCATAGCTGCACCATGACTTTATTTTGCACATGATTTCCTATCGAACCAAAAGATTACACGCGCGATCACGGATCAATAGGATTTTCTCGAGGGTAGTGTTTTTGGAGAGGAAGCTGGGTGTTTCGGTCTTTTTCTCTTTGTTTATGTGGGGCGGGACATCGCCAGTCGGGAGCGGCCTTGAATGGCAATCCCAAAGGAAGAACCACTTCAAAAATGGGTTTTCCCTTTGCAGGTGGTCATTTACCTCGCCGAAAATTTATCTGGTCCAAAGATCTTCTATTCTCTTTCTTGGTTTCCTTTATTGATCAGGAACTATTCTGTTTTCCTCCGATCTTTTTCCTTTTTACTTTCTTCCGATCTTCGATCGGGAATCCTTCTTTGCCTTTTCTTTTCTTTCTTTTCATTTCTTCCTTTTCATTTCTTTCTCTCCTCTTTTTTGATCTTTGATTGGAATTCAAGTTTTAGCATTCGTTATTCGCTCTCCCTTGAGGAGATTCTGCTGTCCTTTCCTTCGGGGGGAAGGATGAGGATTCTCTTCATGGGCCAAGGTTCAAGGTAGCTTAAGGTTGTGTCTCAACATGGTCTTTTCATTGTGCGTGCCCGATTTTGATATTTGGGGTAAAACAAATTCATGTGTCAGGGAATCAGTTTCGGGTTAAACTCCCATATTATTTTCACGAGGCGCGCGTAACAATGATGATTTGGAAACAACGCACAAAATTAGTCATGCATACAGCTAGGTGGGTACTCAAGCATCCAACTTATGGCATTATGATACTAAGGCTTGGGATTTACGCAAGTAGACCCAACGTTTCCAAATTATGTTCTTTCATTGGTTCAAGGAATCCATTCATTCTTATCTCAGTTATTTTGGAAAATAATCTCTTAGCGTCAATTTCTTGTTTCCAAAAGATATGTTTGCTCTCTACGAATGATTTGTGCTTCCTTATGACCATAACATGCCGACCTTCGAGGTCTTTCTTTCTCTTTTCTTTTTGTTTCATTTTTTCTTATGCATGTTTGCAAAAAACTATACATCCATCGCTATCTATGAGAAAAGCTTTTTTTTTATACACCTACGTTGCTATACACGAAAAAAATTTTTCTCTATATACACAAGCATTAAAAAATTCTTTCTTTCTATACCCACATGGTCTATATAAAACCTCTATTCCTTTTCAAAGATTTATTTTCCCCTTTTCAATATACACTCGTTGTTTGTATAAAAATCTTTTTACAAATTGTTTATATACAAAAATTCTTTTCACACATTGTTTATATACAAAAACTCTTTTCACACATTTTGTTTATATACAAAAACTCTTTTCACACATTGTTCATATACAAAAAAAATCTTTTCTTTTCTTTATATACAGATATGACATTTTGTTCACAACGCCTCTTTCTTTTTCTATTCTTGGCGTTATCACGACGTTTGTTCGTTTTATTTTAGGATGACGTTCCTAAATGAAAAATCTACACGGTTCCGGAATTTCAACAAATATTATCGACAATAACGAAATAAGCACTAACGCAACAATCCAAACAAAATGTATGCACAAAACAAATGTCAATCGAAAAAAAACAACAAAAACAAACGTTAGTCCCTCAAGTCATAGAAACAAGATAACATACAAATGATAAATGATGAAACATGAAAAGAATACGAATCTGGGGATCCCACGGTCATGTGGCTCTGCATGCCACCGGACTCTTGGGTCACGGTAACAAAAGGTGGGGTGGTCGACAAAAGCAGGGCTTTTGCTCCTACGTATCCTCAATTTTTGATGAGGAACTCAGACCTACGTAGTTCTTGATAACTGTGAGACTAAAATAGTCTCGGTGTTTTTTCACTAAAACACGAACATGCTTTAGTAAAGAAACAAAACCTCCAACTGATCAGAGCAACATATGATTTTTTGATGAAAAACAATGTGTCTATTAGGAGAGTATGCTGATGAAATATTCTCATAACCATAAATGAGATTTTGGATGTTAGCATTTCGTTTCTAAACGACCATTTAGAGGAAACATTGGGTCCAACAAAAATAGGAGAAAATCACTCAAAGTGTATCAATCTCACACAGGTAAGTGTTTTATCCTAATTCCGAGCCATAGATATGTCGTGACTTGATTTTGCAAATCATTTCCTATCAAATCAAAGATTACATGCGTGATCATGGATCAATAGGACTTTTCATGGGAATGGTTTTTTTGGTGGGGAATTTGGCTTTGAGTGTTTTTGCCTTTTCCTTTTCTGTTTTTGTTTAGTGCGGGGCGAGAAAGTCGCTAGCGCACATGATTTTGGTTAGCAATCAAAGGGAGAGGACCACTTTAGGTCGTGGTTTCCTTTCCTTTTCTTGTTTACTTGGTGACAATTCTGTATTGTTCAGATATTGTCTGGTCCAAAGTCCTTTCTATATATTTCTTCTGTTTTCTTCTGATCTTTGATCCGGAACTTTCTTTCTTTTTTTGCTTTCTCCCACTCTTTGATTGGGAATTTTCCTTTTCGTTTTTTTTTGTTTTCTTCCGAGGGCAAGGATTGACATTCTCACCCTGGGTCAAGGTTTATGATAAGTTGAGATTTTGGCTCAAGGCTTGTTGAACGGCTGGTCATGATATATGTCAGGGTTTGGCCAGCGGTTCAGGGATAAAGGGGATGTCCCACATTATTTCCATGATACACATGAAACAATGATGATTAGGAAATTTTATGCAAAACTGGTCATGCATGCGCCTATCGGGACACTCAAGCGTCAAGTTTTTTATGGTTATGTGACAATAGGGCTCAGGATTCATTTTCCCTATTTAAGTCAACCCAGTGTTTCCAAAATATGTTCTTTTATTAATTTATGCATTCATCCGAGTCCATTTTGGGCGTTCGGGAAAATTTTCACAGCATTCACCCTTCAGGTGTATACACATTTTTTTTCAAAAAACTGGTTATGATCAGTGAATCTTTTTTCAAAGAAAAGCTGAAAGTTATTTCTCTTCAAAAGCATGTTGGCTTTTCAAACGAAAGATATATTTTTTGTTCTCTTTTTGTTTTTTTTTTGTTTTTTCTTCATGAGGTATTTTGCTACCTAAACATGTGTATATTTTTGTGAGGTATTTTTGCTATATACATGCATATCCAAGGTATCTTGCTACCTAAACATACATATATATATTGTGAGGTATTTTTTGCCACATACATGCATATCCAAGGTATCTTGCTACCTAACCATATATATATATATATATATTTTGTGAGGTATGACTACCTTCCGAGCTTGTGCTTGTTTTATTTAAATTCCTAGGATCATGAACAACTAGGTGTGTCCAACTATGACTGGAGAAACAAAGGTGATCAAATAACAAGCAGAGATTTAAAAGGTACTAGGTTGCCTCCTAGTAGCGCTTCTTTAACGTCTTGAGCTGGACGCGTGATGACTTGTCGGTCACGGATCTAGTACTTTTGCTTACCTTTGGCTTTGGACTTGGTCGCCTATTGGTCGACCATGTGTCATAGGCAACGCTCTAACCTTTTTGTGGATGAGCTGAGGTGAACTCTAGAGGTGGTGGCAGCGCGCCTGTTGCCCGCTACTGTGATGCCTCACCCTGTGCCTGCCTGGGGGCACAGTACTTCTTGATGAAAACCCGGTTAATAGGGGGCCTGATGACCTTGTTGGGGGCGATGGGCTCTCCATAGAACTGACAAAGGTCCGTAATCAGAGCTGGAAACCTCAAGACCCTATTGGATTTCTTCGGGTCGACTGGGTGTCTTGCGGGCGCGATCCCTGCAAACAATAGACGACATCAGAAATCAGTTAAGGGAAGTGCATACTTACCTATGTCACGATGGCATGACCTTGCTGGGGGGACGGGCACCTTGTAGGACTGACAGAGGCCCGTAACCAGAGCTGGAAACCCCAGGGCCCTGTTTGGCTCCTCCGGGTCCACTGGGTGTCTTGTGGGCACGATCCCTACAAATAGTAGATGGCATCAGAAATCAGCTGAGAGAAGTGCATACTTACCTATGTCACGATGGCATGAACTTGCTGGGGGGGACGGGCACCCTGTAGGACTGACAGAGGCCCGTAACCAGAGCCAGAAACCCCAGGGCCCTGTTGGGCTCCTCTGGGTCCACTGGGTGTCTTGTGGGCACGATCCCTACAAATAGTAGATGGCATCAGAAATCAGTTTGACATAATGCATACCTACCTATGTCGGGACGGCACAAACCAACTGATACTTCCGCAGGGGGAGATCAGCATTACAGTCGCTGGGTAGAATGTTGCTAAGTAGCAATGTCATACATATCTGTGTAAGAGTGGTCATGTTGGTGCGCACAATCCGCACTCGTCTCTTTGCAGCGGCACGGGTGAAATCTTGCCCCGATATGCATAGTAGCTGCGCGACAGCCTCCCTCTCTGGTTGTGCTAGCACAGTTGATCGCTCCTCCAGGATCAGAGGGTGGCCCAGGAACTTATAAAAGGAAACTACCCGCCTCTTAACCAAGAGCGCAAGTCTCGGATAAGCATTAAGGGCAGAGGACCTTAAATTCTCTTAAGGCGTGGCTATGGAGCCCACTAAAAGTGAGGACGCGTAGCCCTCTAAAAGCGAGGACGTGTGGTCATCTGAAGGTGAGGACGTCTAGTCCTCTGAAGGCGAGGACGTGTAGTCCTCTCAAGGTGAGGGCGTGCAGCCCTCTGATGGCGAGGACGTGTAGTCCTCTCAAGGTGAGGGCGTGTAGCCCTCTGAAGGTGAGGACGTGTAGTCCTCTGAAGGTGAGGGCGTGCAGCCCTCTGATGGCGAGGACGTGTAGTCCTCTGAAGGCGAGGACAAGTAATCCTCTGAAGGCGAGGACGTGTAGCCCTCTGAAGGTGAGGACATGTAGTCCTCTGATGGCGAGGACATGTAGCCCTCTGAAGGTGAGGGCGTGCGGCCCTCTGTTGGCAAGGACGTGTAGTCCTCTGAAGGCGAGCACGTGTAGTCCTCTAAAGGTAATAGGTTCTAGTACCCAAGGGTCCACCCTTATGAGAAAGCATGAGATTGACTAATTGAGGGGGCCAGTCATCCCAAATTCAAAAGATTTTACAATAGTAATAGGAAATCTATGTAGTTAACACGATTTTTAGGGATGCAGATGTATGCAACCTTTGTCGTGAAATTGGTAAATGTGGATTTTGTATGCAACAATGCAATGTAATGGAAAGTTGTACAATGTTCATGACATTCTTTCCCTATTTTATGATTTTTGATTTTGATTTAATTTTTTTTTTTGAAAACAGATTGACTGTCCTTTTGAAAGAGGTGATAATTCATGCAACCTCATCCTATCTTTTGCAAATCTCTCTGGGAACTCCCTCAGAATGTATATTCTGTTTGATTTAGTCACTTGACTATTTTGGAGTGACGGTAATGGAGTCGTTTGACGTTTAATCAATCCATTGAAATTCCAGGATTTGTCCCCCCCCCCCTTTTTTTTTGTTTTTTTTTTTAAAAACATAGATGGGTGAGAACTTTTGATCTGCCCCTATGTTTTCTTGAGGCTCATGCATGGTGCCCCTCATTGCCCCAGTGTAAGGCTTTGAGGTACCAATCGTTATCTTTCGTCATGACCTTGTAGCTGGGAACCTATTGGGTGAGAACTTCTAATCTGCCCCTATGTTCACTTGAGGCTCATGCACGATGCCCCTTATTGCCCCAGTGTAAGGCTTTGAGGTGCCAATCGTTGTCTTTCGTCATGACCTTGTAGCAGGGAACCTATTGGGTGAGAACTTCTAATCTGCCCCTAGGTTCACTTAAGGTTTATGCATGGTGCCTCTCATTGCCCCAGTGTAAGGCTTTGAGGTACTAATCATTTTCACAACCTTGTAGCAAGGAAGAATGAAAGAGGCGGTTTGATTCTCGCAAAAATAATTTTTCAAGGACGAGAAATAGTTTGAAGGATTTTTTTTCAGTTGATGGATTAAGTCAAATGACTCCTATTCTTGATAACTCACTTCTCTAGGAATGATAAAATGAGGTCACATGAATATCTATATTTTTACTTGAAAACACAGTCAATCAAATGCTTTTTTTTTCTTTTATTTTGAAACTTATTTGTTTTGAACTTTACTCCTTATTTTACGAAACCCCCACCAACGTGCAAGACGAGTAATCTCTAATTGAACGGTCTTGGAAGTCAACACTCAGGAGCGTAGGTCGCTTGAGCAAACAGACCAATGGCTTGCACTCAGATTCCAGTGGAAACAAAGATGTAATTACGAGGGGATGAGAGAGACAAGGATGTCAAATTTATCCATTTTATTTAGCATTGTAACTGTGGTTTACAATAATGGCATAAACTTGAAAATCCTGATGAGTCATTAGAGACATCTAACAACAGCTTTCAAAATTGCCCCATGTGTGGTGCCGTTTGTCAATGTTAGGGTTCACAAGTGATTTTCCTCAAATTTCAGCCAGCCCGCATCAATTAGACTTTGCACCTCACGCTTCAAGGTCATACAATGCTCGATGGAATGCCCCGGGGCTTCTCCATGACAAGCACACGTTTTGTTCAAATCGTATCCTCAGAAAAATGGAGGTTGAGGAACCTTGGTTGGGGTTATGGCTATCATTGAATTGTCGAGTGGATATGGGAGCAAGTCATCATAGGACACCGGAATTAGGGTGAATTCTATAGGCTTTTTCGTTGCGAAATTCCTTCCTTCGTTGGTGTTTTGGTTCGTGCTAAAGGTGGTGTTCATGATTGGAAGTGTGGTAGACAGGCTTTAGGGATGGCCTTTGTGGATAGTTGGGTGGTGGGTAAGGAGAAGGGTTGTTATTGGCTGAGTAATGACATTGTTGGGTTGGTGGGAAACTTGGTCGTATAGGAATGGCAGTCACAGTGTAACATCCTGGAAATTTCTACCTGGAATTTTTGAAAACGATGTATTTTGAATGATTATATATATATATAAGTATTATTCAGTGTATATGCCTATATGTTCTTGGTAGAAGTAGGAATAGTGGGGGCAAGATATGCGGGTTAGGCTAATTAAGGAAGAGAAATCCATAACTGGGAGGTTATGGGTTAATTCTTAATTAATTAGTCTAAAAATCATCATTTTGCGTGCGACTTAAAATTTAACGAAACCAACCTCTGAACCACGCTCGGGGTTTTATTCTGAGCGTTTTGATATATATATTGCGTACTTTCGAAAACTGGCCCCGACGGACGCAGAGAAACGCGAGGAACTGGAACTAGAGAAACGGCACGCAAACCGAGGCAGGATTTTAGCGTTTCAAAGGTCAGATTTTCCTCACTTTTGTGCCTGAGTATGGGTCACAGTCAAAAGGGAAAATGGGCCCTTTTTGCTCCACTCAAATGGAGACATGTGGCATAGTTTATAATAAAATAATAAGAAATGAGGAAAAAGCCTTTTTTTTAAATCAAAAAGCAACTCTCTCTCTCTTCACTCAGCCCCACATTATTTCAGACAGCTCTCTCTCTCCCTCACGTTGCCATTCTCATCTTCTTCCTCCACCATTGAAGCTCCACACAAAGCTTCAACCTTTGGCCATCATTTCTGCCCCAAATCGTGAAAGGAGGGCATTTTCGGGGTCGTGAAGTGCGTGTCTACGAGTGGGACTTCGAAATTTCAGGTTTGGGTGGACTTCTTTCTCCTTTGATTTTCGTGGGTATGGGGTTTTGGGAGATATGATGGGTAGTTTTGTTAGTTTTCTGCTTCATGATGGTTATTTGTGAAGACTCTTGTTGAAAGCTTGTTGAAATTGCCATGTTTGGATGAGTTAGACATACCCATTCTGTTTTAGGGTTTTTGTGATGATGTTTGTGATGTTTATATGCTGAAATTTCTTATGGAAAACTGTTAGAGGTGAAGGGTAGAGTTAACCTAGGGTTAGAAAGTGAGAATGTGGTGTTATGAGTGGAAAAAGAGTGAGGCTTTGAGAGTTGAAAGGCTAAATCTGGATTCTGTGGTAAATGGAGGTTAAAATGAGTTAATCCTAGCTTGAAATGTCATTTAGGACATGTGAGAAAGGTTAGGCTGAGCTAGAGAGAAAAACAAATGACCAAAGTGAACCAAGAGCCATTTCTAGGGCAAAATTGGGTGTTGAGGAGTCAAATTTTGATTCGGTGGAATTTTAGGTGTAAATTCAGTTTGAGCAAGTTTAGATTGATGTTATGGACTTGTGTGAGGTGAGAGTTTGCTTCAAATTTACCTCATTCTCAATTTCACTTTTCAAACCTAGAAAACCCATTGAATTGAGGGGTTTTGGACACCTAGAGTTTGTGTTGCTGTGGTTTGAAGCTTGGCTTTGGTTTAGACATGATTGATACATGATTTGGGACTTGTAGGATTTGATTTGGGCAAGATTGGATGAGGGGAAGTGTGGTTTTCGAAATCTGCACTTTGTGCAGATTTTTGCTGTGAAATTGTGCAGCAGAATTTTGCACAAGTGCAGAAAAATGCTTGTGTGTGATTGGCTGTGGAAAGAGTAGTGCAGAACGAGTTCTAGATGTTTGCTAGTAGATCCCAACGGTCACAATGTAGGCTTAAGTACTAGAGACTTCCAGTAAAATTTTCGAGTCGATCCAACAGATAACGAATTGGAACGAAGGAATTGTTACTGGGGTCTTTGGGTGAGAAAAGCTGTGATTTTGGTTGGTGTTTTGGGCAGAGTTTTCTGCCTTTGCTCTGTTTTGCTTGGCTGTGATAGTTTGTGCTGTTTGAATGTTGTTTTGCTTGGATGTTGTGGAAGCTTGGGAGGATTGATGGGGACCCGGTGTTGAGAGAAACGAGGATATGGGCTACGTGGGAGTACGTGAGCTCGGATGGAGGTGGGCAACAGGGGATGGTGGGTTTATTCGCGCATTGTGGATGTGGAAAACTTGTTGTGCACCATCGCCCGACCGCCACCTAGTACCACATGTGATGGGTACCCCATAATCCTACAAGCTTGAGATGAGGAAGTGTTGAAGGGTGAAACTTCCTGCTTTTATTCGTTGACCACAGAGTGGTACCTGGAGATATGTCGCGGGGGTCAGGAGACCTTGGGGACGTCAGGTGGGGTGCTATTGCCCAAAACCAAGCTTGACCAATCCCGACCCAACCCGGGCATAGTCGGTCAGTGAGAACATGTGATGTACCTAAACAGGCGAGCTCCTGGCAGTCAACAGATAAAAGGAACAAAGACCACAAAGCAAGGAGGCTTGTGGTGGCTGGCCAGCTGTGAATTTTGTGTGATATATGGGTTGTGGCCTCTGGTAATCGATTACCAAGGGTGGGTAATCGATTACAAGGCTTAAAAATGAAGACATGAGGCTAAGATGGTCTCTGGTAATCGATTACCAAGGGGTGTAATCGATTACCAGGCTTGAAAACGAGGTCAGGAAGCCATGAGAGCTTCTGGTAATCGATTACCAAGGGGGTGTAATCGATTACCAGGCTTAAAAAGGGGACTGGAACATTGTGGAGGCCTCTGGTAATCGATTACCAGTCTGTGTAATCGATTACACAGAGGAATGGGTCACTGGTAATCGATTACCAGGTATGTGTAATTGATTACACAATGCATTTTTGCATATTTCATGTTCTGAGGTTGTGTAATTCGAGTTTAGCCTCTGGTAATCGATTACCAAGTCTATGTAATCGATTACCAGAGATGAAAAGCCTTAAGATACCATTTTACTTGCATATAGTGGTTATGAAACGTATTGTGCGGCGGCACAGTTAGATTCTTGTGAAAGAGTCTACCCCTATCTTTTCTTTCTTGTAGATCGTGATGGCGGCGCAGCTAATCCGTGATCGAGTAGAGATGGAGTGCCTAGAGGGAGCTTGGGAGACCCTCGAAGGCAACACGAGGTGCCGATTTCGGGGCACCATTCGATTCACGGCTACTTCTTTGGTGCATCCAGATGAACCTGCACGGACACTTCAGCGCACGGTGGAGTGGATACTACCCACGCCTACACCATATCGTCTAGTGGAGCCCGTCCAAGTGATCGAGGTAACGTCATCCGAGGAAGACCTTGAGGAGGATCTGGAGGAGCTACCTCCTGAGCCTGCTGTGGATGCCCTTGACTTTCTAGAGGGTGATGAGGATCCACTTCTTGAGGTGGATTCTCCCGAGGAAGTCATGTCGGCATCTGAGGCAGACTCTACGGAGGATAGTGGCCCGGGGGAGATGGCGATCAGCGGAGGCTCTTCATCATAGTGGACAGCTCTTCGGACTAGTTTTATATACTTTTTTAGGGTGGGTGTATCTAGGACTGACTGTTAGGTTTACTCTTTTGTTTTTGTATGGGTAGACCTGATGTATAGGAATTTGATGATTGTATACATGTGGCTGAAGCCACCACTATGGACACCTTTGCTCTGGATGACACTGTATTTTATAAAACTCCCATATTTTGGACAGCTTTAAATGATGAATGCATTTATGATCGATCTTGTTATTTGAAAAGAAAGAATTAGCAACTTTATTTGTAAAAGAGTTTATCAACCGTATTTTATTCTTTTTTTTCACGTGACGACCTAAAGTAATGGCTGGTATATTCTTCCTTTTGAAACAACAAAATAGTTTAGAGATTTTGAGCGGTAAGAAAGAAATGACTCCGAATAGAGTTGTGAACTGGCCATTCAGGACTCTATAGTGAGGATTTTCCTTCTAAACCTTGTTTTGGTGAAAAGAGAAAGAAATGAAAAAGAAAAAGAAGAAAAAAAAAATTTTACCATGGTTTTTGTTAATTAAATCATTACTATTAAACCAGTCATTATCTTGGGGACGCCACAATTGGTGGTATCAGAGCAAAAGTTGGATTCTAGTGAACCTGTTATGGTCTTGCTGTGTGAATGTTGTGTATCTCTGAAACTTGGGAGTAGGTTTCGGGGAGTGACATTAAGTCACACATTGTGTGTATTTTTGCCTTTTTTTTTTTAGCATGGATGTGTGACTGATTCACAGGATTGTTGTGTGTATGAGTATGTATAAAGAGAAGGATGTTGTTATAACTGTCATAGCCTGTGTGGTACACTCTCTTTTTAGGATTTCTAGGGTGCTAATAGTTTCCCTACAGGATAGGTATGGCAGGACGTGGTAGGGATCAGAACCGTGATGTCCTTGACCGCATCATCGCTGTGCTGGAAACTCTAGTGCAGGAACGTGATGTGGAGCCGGCGGAGTATCGGGGACTCATGGCTTTCCGTAAGAACCACCCGCCAAAGTTCAGTGGAGACTATGATCCGGAAGGTGCTAGGTTGTGGTTAGCTGAGACGGAAAAGATTTTCGAGGCGATGGGTTGCCTTGAGGAGCATAAGGTTCTTTATGCGACATTTATGCTCCAAGGGGAGGCCGAGAATTGGTGGAAGTTCGTGAAGCCTTCATTTGTTGCACCTGGAGGCGTGATTCCTTGGAATGCCTTCAAGGACAAATTCCTGGAGAATTATTTCCCACGAGATCTCAGAAAGCGGAAGGCGAGGGAATTTTTGGATTTGAAGCAGGGAAACATGTCTGTTGGGGAGTACACGGCTAAGTTTAATAAGCTTCTGCAGTATTGGCCTCAATACCAAGATGCTCGGAATGAGGAAGATTTATGCGCTCAGTTTGAGAATGGGCTTCGGTTGGAGATCCAACAGGCGGTTAGTTATATGCAGATCACGGATTTTAATCAGTTGGTGACAAAGTGCAGGATTTTTGAGGACAAGATGAAAGGAGAGGCAAGCTAGAGGCGTTGGAGGACCTCAGAGAAACCATCCTTTTAGGGGGAATGGTAACAAGAGGATGAAGCCATATGCTAGCAACAAGGGGAAGCAACCTATGGCTACCTCCAATATGAGCCAGTCAAGGGGGACTGGGGTACAGTGCTTTCAGTGTGGAGGACCGCATATTAAGAGAAATTGTCCACAACTCCAGCAGACGCAGGAGAACCGTTGTTATGTTTGTGGCAAGGTGGGCCACTATGCTCGAGAATGTAGGGTGACCGGGAGACCGACAGTGACTGCCAATTCCAACACCGTCAATCGTGGACCCGCTAATTCCACAAGGAGCGGTAATGTTAGCAACAACAACACTAGTGGTGGAAGACCAAAGGTACCCTCTCGGGTATTTGCTATGAGTGGTTCAGAAGCGGCTGCCTCCGACGATTTGATACGGGGTAAGTGTTTGATTACTGATAAACTACTAGATGTACTTTATGATTCAGGTGCCACGCATTCTTTCATATCTCATGCATATGTGGAGAGGTTGGGGTTATGTGCGACGGAGTTACCATATGATATGGTGGTGTCTACTCCGACGAGCGAGCCTGTAACCACCTCTCGGGTGTGTTTGAAGTGTCCCATAATTGTTGAGGGTCGATCTTTTATGGCGGACTTGATTTGCCTACCTTTAGCTCATCTAGATGTGATCTTGGGGATGGATTGGTTATCTACTAACCATATCTTTCTAGACTGTAAGGAGAAGATGCTAGTGTTTGGTGGAGATGTAGTTCCAAGTGAATCTTTTGAAGGGGATGCGGCCAACGAAGGAACGGGGGATGTTCGAGCTTACATGGTGTTGTTCTCTATGTATGTGGAAGAGGACGCTGAAGTTAGTTGTATATCGGTGGTGTCAGAATTTCCAGAAGTTTTTCCTGACGACATTTGTGAATTACCACCTGAGAGAGAAGTGGAATTCATTATTGACTTGGTGCCTGGGGCTAATCCAGTGTCGATTGCGCCTTATAGAATGTCTCCGGTAGAACTAGCAAAGGTGAAGGCACAAGTGCAGGACCTTTTGAGCAAACAATTTGTTCGTCCAAGCGCATCGCCGTGGGGAGCGCCGGTCTTGTTGGTTAAAAAGAAGGATGGAAGTATAGGGATGTGTGTAGACTACCGGCAGTTAAACAAGGTCACTATCAAGAACAAATATCCTCTACCAAGGATAGATGATTTGATTGACCAATTGAGGGGAGCAACAGTATTTTCAAAGATCGATTTGCCATCGGGGTATCATCAAATTCGAGTTAAGAAGGAAGATATCCCAAAGACTGCGTTTCGGACTCGGTATGGGCACTACGAGTATTTAGTCATGCCATTTGGAGTGACTAATGCTCCTGCCATCTTCATGGACTACATGAATCGTATATTCCATGATTACTTGGACCAGTTTGTGGTTGTGTTTATTGATGATATCCTAGTGTATTCGAGGAATAAGGAGGAGCATGAGAAGCACTTGAGGATTGTGTTGCATATCCTGAGAGATAGGAAGTTGTTCGCCAAATTGTCGAAATGTGACTTTTGGTTGGAGAAAGTGCAGTTCTTAGGGCACGTGATTTCTAAGGACGGGGTTGCGGTGGATCCGAACAAGGTGGAGTCGGTTATGGAGTGGCAACAACCGACAACTCCAACGGAGGTTCGAAGCTTCTTAGGGTTGGCTGGCTATTATAGAAAATTCATCAAGGGATTTTCTAAATTGGCATTGCCCCTAACTAAGTTGACTCGTAAGAATGAGAAGTTTGTCTGGAATGAGAAGTGTGATCAAAGTTTCCAAGAGTTGAAGAGGCGGTTGACGACAGCTCCAGTGTTAATTTTGCCCAACCCTAAGAGGACATTTGAAGTGTATTGCGATGCAAGCGGGCAAGGCTTGGGGTGTGTGTTGATGCAAGAGGGAAGAGTAGTGGCTTATGCTTCACGTCAATTACGTCCTCATGAAGTTAACTATCCGACCCATGACTTGGAACTAGCAGCGGTGGTCTTTGCTTTAAAGATTTGGAGACATTATTTGTACGGTACTCGTTTTGAAGTTTTCAGTGATCACAAGAGTCTCAAATACTTGTTCGATCAGAAGGAACTCAATATGAGGCAACGAAGATGGATGGAGTTCCTCAAGGATTATGATTTTGGACTTTCCTACCATCCAGGAAAGGCTAATGTAGTAGCCGATGCGCTAAGCCGAAAATCTTTACATGTTGCGACTATGATGAGTTTGGAGCAGAGATTGATAGAAGAATTCCGAGATTTGAATCTAGCAATCGAGGTACGACCCAAGAGCTTATTTGTGGGAGCGTTGCAGATTACCAATGAATTCGTAGATCACATACGCGAGGCTCAAGAGGATGACCCGTTTTTGCAAGGCAAGGTGTTAGATGTAATGGGAGATAAGGATGTAGAGTTTGAGAAGGACACAACCGGGTTAATTAGATTCAAGGGGAGGATATGTGTGCCATCTTTAGATGATTTGAAAGTTAAGATCTTGGAAGAAGCGCATATAAGTCGTCTTAGTTTCCATCCAGGAATGACTAAGATGTACCAAGATTTGAAGAGAAGTTTTTGGTGGCATGGCATGAAGAAAGATGTAGCTGAATATGTAGCGAGATGTTTGACATGTCAAAAGGCTAAGGCTGAACACCAGCGACCATTGGGAGAATTGAAGCCATTGGAAATCCCGGAATGGAAATGGGAGAGCATATCTATGGATTTTGTATCTAGTTTACCCAAGACTAGTCGTGGACATGATGCTGTGTGGGTCATAGTAGATCGACTCACCAAATCTGCTCATTTTATCCCAGTGAATATGAAGTATAGAATGGAGAAGCTAGTGGAGTTGTACATCAAGGAAGTAATAAGGTTGCATGGAATTCCTTCTAGTATTGTATCCGATAGGGATCCGAGGTTCACTTCGCGATTTTGGACAAGTCTACATGAAGCCTTGGGGACAAAGCTGAAGCTTAGTTTAGCTTATCATCCTCAAACAGATGGTCAGACTGAACAAACTATTTAGACTCTGGAAGATCTACTTCGGGCGTGTATTATAGAGCAACAAGGTAGCTGGATGGATTGTTTGCCATTGATTGAGTTTACTTACAACAATAGCTACCAAGCCAGTATTGGTATGGCTACTTTTGAAGCTTTATATGGACGAAAGTGCAAAACTCCTATTTGTTGGTACGATGATGGAGAAGCAATACTTCTTGGACTTGAAATGCTACAACAGATTAACGAACACGTGAAATTGATTCGAGAGAAGATAAAAGCATCTCAGGATAGGCAGAAGAGCTATTATGATAGAAGGAGGAAGCCACTAGATTTTCAGGAAGGAGAACATGTGTTTTTGAAGGTTTCTCCCGTAACCGGGGTCGGAAGAGCTCTCAAGGCTAGGAAGTTGACACCCAAGTATCTAGGTCCGTATCAGATTTTGAAGAAGATTGGGCCTGTAGCTTATCATATCGCCTTACCTCCGAGTTTATCAAATTTGCACCCTGTGTTTCATGTCTCTCAACTGAGATGGTACAACCCAGATCCATCACATATACTTGCAGTGGATGAGGTACAGATGAAGGATAACCTCACCTATAGAGCACAACCTCAGAAGATCACTGACCGAAGAATGAAGTCTTTGAGAGGAAAGGAGATCGCGTTGGTAAAGGTGCAGTGGGGAAACGATGAGGGTGATTCTACATGGGAGTTGGAAGATAGGATGAGAGAATTGTACCCAAGTTTGTTCATAGAGTAGTTAATTTCAGGGACGAAATTCCTAAAAGGGTGGGAGTATTGTAACATCCTGGAAATTTCTACCTGGAATTTTTGAAAACGATGTATTTTGAATGATTATATATATATATATATAAGTATTATTCAGTGTATATGCCTATATATTCTTGGTAGAAGTAGGAATAATGGGGGCAAGATATGTGGGTTAGGCTAATTAAGGAAGAGAAATCCATAACTGGGAGGTTATGGGTTAATTCTTAATTAATTAGTCTAAAAATCATCGTTTTGCGTGCGACTTAAAATTTAACGAAACCAACCTCTGGACCACGCTCGGGGTTTTATTCTGAGCGTTTTGATATATATATTGCGTACTTTCGAAAACTGGCCCCGACGGACGCAGAGAAACGCGAGGAACTGGAACCAGAGAAACGGCACGCAAACCGAGGCAGGATTTTAGCGTTTCAAAGGTCAACTTTTGTGGCTGAGTATGGGTCACAGTCAAAAGGGAAAATGGGCCCTTTTTGCTCCACTCAAATGGAGACATGTGGCATAGTTTATAATAAAATAATAAGAAATGAGGAAAAAGCCTTTTTTTTAAAATCAAAAAGCAACTCTCTCTCTCTTCACTCAGCCCCACATTATTTCAGACAGCTCTCTCTCTCCCTCACGTTGCCATTCTCTTCTTCTTCCTCCACCATTGAAGCTCCACACAAAGCTTCAACCTTTGGCCATCATTTCTGCCCCAAATCGTGAAAGGAGGGCATTTTCGGGGTCGTGAAGTGCGTGTCTACGAGTGGGACTTCAAAATTTCAGGTTTGGGTGGACTTCTTTCTCCTTTGATTTTCGTGGGTATGGGGTTTTGGGAGATATGATGGGTAGTTTTGTTAGTTTTCTGCTTCATGATGGTTATTTGTGAAGACTCTTGTTGAAAGCTTGTTGAAATTGCCATGTTTGGATGAGTTAGACATACCCATTCTGTTTTAGGGTTTTGGTGATGATGTTTGTGATGTTTATATGCTGAAATTTCTTATGGAAAACTGTTAGAGGTGAAGGGTAGAGTTAACCTAGGGTTAGAAAGTGAGAATGTGGTGTTGAGTGGAAAAAGAGTGAGGCTTTGAGAGTTGAAAGGCTAAATCTGGATTCTGTGGTAAATGGAGGTTAAAATGAGTTAATCCTAGCTTGAAATTTCATTTAGGACATGTGAGAAAGGTTAGGCTGAGCTAGAGAGAAAAACAAATGACCAAAGTGAACCAAGAGCCATTTCTAGGGCAAAATTGGGTGTTGAGGAGTCAAATTTTGATTCGGTGGAATTTTAGGTGTAAATTCAGTTTGAGCAAGTTTAGATTGATGTTATGGACTTGTGTGAGGTGAGAGTTTGCTTCAAATTTACCTCATTCTCAATTTCACTTTTCAAACCTAGAAAACCCATTGAATTGAGGGGTTTTGGACACCTAGAGTTTGTGTTGCTGTGGTTTGAAGCTTGGCTTTGGTTTAGACATGATTGATACATGATTTGGGACTTGTAGGATTTGATTTGGGCAAGATTGGATGAGGGGAAGTGTGGTTTTCGAAATCTGCACTTTGTGCAGATTTTTGCTGTGAAATTGTGCAGCAGAATTTTGCACAAGTGCAGAAAAATGCTTGTGTGTGATTGGCTGTGGAAAGAGTAGTGCAGAACGAGTTCTGGATGTTTGCTAGTAGATCCCAACGGTCACAATGTAGGCTTAAGTACTAGAGACTTCCAGTAAAATTTTCGAGTCGATCCAACGGTTAACGAATTGGAACGAATGAATTGTTATTGGGGTCTTTGGGTGAGAAAAGCTGTGATTTTGGTTGGTGTTTTGGGCAGAGTTTTCTGCCTTTGCTCTGTTTTGCTTGGCTGTGATAGTTTGTGCTGTTTGAATATTGTTTTGCTTGGATGTTGTGGAAGCTTGGGAGGATTGATGGGGACCCGGTGTTGAGAGAAACGAGGATATGGGCTACGTGGGAGTACGTGAGCTCGGATGGAGGTGGGCAACAGGGGATGGTGGGTTTATTCGCGCATTGTGGATGTGGAAAACTTGTTGTGCACCATCGCCCGACCGCCACCTAGTACCACATGTGATGGGTACCCCATAATCCTACAAGCTTGAGATGAAGAAGTGTTGAAGGGTGAAACTTCCTGCTTTTATTCGTTGACCACAGAGTGGTACCTGGAGATATGTCGCGGGGGTCAGGAGACCTTGGGGACGTCAGGTGGGGTGCTATTGCCCAAAACCAAGCTTGACCAATCCCGACCCAACCCGGGCATAGTCGGTCAGTGAGAACTTGTGATGTACCTAAACAGACGAGCTCCTGGCAGTCAACAGATAAAAGGAACAAAGACCACAAAGCAAGGAGGCTTGTGGTGGCTGGCCAGCTGTGAATTTTGTGTGATATATGGGTTGTGGCCTCTGGTAATCGATTACCAAGGGTGGGTAATCGATTACAAGGCTTAAAAATGAAAACAGGAGGCTAAGATGGTCTCTGGTAATCGATTACCAAGGGGTGTAATCGATTACCAGGCTTGAAAACGAGGTCAGGAAGCCATGAGAGCTTCTGGTAATCGATTACCAAGGGGGTGTAATCGATTACCAGGCTTAAAAAGGGGACTGGAACATTGTGGAGGCCTCTGGTAATCGATTACCAGTCTGTGTAATCGATTACACAGAGGAATGGGTCACTGGTAATCGATTACCAGGTATGTGTAATCGATTACACAATGCATTTTTGCATATTTCATGTTCTGAGGCTGTGTAATTCGAGTTTAGCCTCTGGTAATCGATTACCAAGTCTGTGTAATCGATTACCAGAGATGAAAAGCCTTAAGATACCCTTTTACTTGCATATAGTGGTTATGAAACGTATTGTGCGGCGGCACAGTTAGATTCTTGTGAAAGAGTCTACCCCTTTCTTTTCTTTCTTGTAGATCGTGATGGCGGCACAGCTAATCTGTGATCGAGTAGAGATGGAGTGCCTAGAGGGAGCTTGGGAGACCCTCGAAGGCAACACGAGGTGCCGATTTCGGGGCACCATTCGATTCACGGCTACTTCTTTGGTGCATCCAGATGAACCTGCACGGACACTTCAGCGCACGGTGGAGTGGATACTACCCACGCCTACACCATATCGTCTAGTGGAGCCCGTCCAAGTGATCGAGGTAACGTCATCCGAGGAAGACCTTGAGGAGGATCTGGAGGAGCTACCTCCTGAGCCTGCTGTGGATGCCCTTGACTTTCTAGAGGGTGATGAGGATCCACTTCTTGAGGTGGATTCTCCCGAGGAAGTCATGTCGGCATCTGAGGCAGACTCTACGGAGGATAGTGGCCCGGGGGAGATGGCGATCAGCGGAGGCTCTTCATCATAGTGGACAGCTCTTCGGACTAGTTTTATATACTTTTTGAGGGTGGGTGTATCTAGGACTGACTGTTAGGTTTACTCTTTTGTTTTTGTATGGGTAGACCTGATGTATAGGAATTTGATGATTGTATACATGTGGCTGAAGCCACCACTATGGACACCTTTGCTCTGGATGACACTGTATTTTATAAAACTCCCATATTTTGGACAGCTTTAAATGATGAATGCATTTATGATCGATCTTGTTATTTGAAAAGAAAGCATTAGCAACTTTTTTTGTTATTTGAAAAGAAAGCATTATCGACCGTATTTTATTCTTTTTTTTCACGTGACGACCTAAAGTAATGGCTGGTATATTCTTCCTTTTGAAACAACAAAATAGTTTAGAGATTTTGAGCGGTAAGAAAGAAATGACTTCGAATAGAGTTGTGAACTGGCCATTCAGGACTCTATAGTGAGGATTTTCCTTCTAAACCTTGTTTTGGTGAAAAGAGAAAGAAATGAAAAAGAAAAAGAAGAAAAAAAAATTTTACCATGGTTTTTGTTAATTAAATCATTACTATTAAACCAGTCATTATTTTGGGGACGCCACACACAGCATGGGTTTCTCCCTCCTTCTCATCCTCTTTATTTGCCCCAATTTTCTCATTCATCAAAGCAAGATGATCAAATTTGCCTCTTTTCAGACCCGCTTCGATCCTTTCCCCAGCGAAGACCAAATCCGCAAAGCTTGAATGTGCGTACCCCACCATCTTTTCATATTAGAATACTGGTAATGTGTCTACCATCACGATAATCATCTCCCTTTCCATCATTGGGGGTGCCACTTGGGCTGCCAGGTCCCTCCACCTTTAGGTGTATTCCTTGAAAGATCTGTGCCCCTTTTTGCACATGTTTTGTAGTTGAATCCTATCCGTAGCCATATCAGAATTGTATTGATACTGCCTAACGAAGGCAACCATTAGGTCCTTCCAAGAATGGACTCGGGAAGGTTCCAAGTTAGTGTACCAGGTAACAGCTACCCCAGTAAGACTTTTTTGGAAGAAATGTATCAGCAGTTCCTCATCTTTTGTGTATGCCCCCATCTTCCGACAATACATCTTTAGATGGTTCTTGGGGCAAGTAGTCCCCTTGTACTTGTCAAAGTCCGACACCTTAAACTTGGGAGGGGTGATGATATTGGGTACTAGGAACAACTCTTCTTGGTTAGAAAAGGCATAATCTTCGCCTCCTTCAATGTCCCTAAGCCTTTTCCCTAGATGATCCAACTCTCCCATTTCTGCCATAGCATGAGGATTTTTATCCGGTGTGGAATGCAAGGGGTGTGGTTGCGGGTGATACTGAGGGCCCTCCAAAGTGTTTTGCAGGGGTATACCACCAACTGCTTGCCCTTCAGTGGCATATCCGAGGCAAGGCTCGAAGTCGGCTAGACTGTGGTGGGGAATTTCATGTGTCTCCCCCATGGGTTGAGAGACATGTATATGATGAGGTTGTCGGCTCTCAATGAGCATGGGAGTGGAGTTATTGACATCCTCATTGGGAGTGTACGCCACATTGGGTGGTGTATAACTAGGAGGCAAGCCATATGGCGAGAAGGCGTGCTCGTTTTGAATTTGCACATCATGGGGTCGTCCGTACTTCCCAAATCTTTGCCTACCATATCTGAGGTTGGATGATTCATTGGTTGAGATCAGATGGGGGCATCGGGTTCACCTTAGCTACAGCGTTGGTAGCGGCAATTGCAACCGCATCGGCTTCCATTATCTTCTTCATGCTCATCATGGCTTCCATCATTGTGGCCATTTGCTCTTTCATGGCCTCCATGTCGGCCTTCATCTGTTCTTGCACCTCCTCTACTTCACCCATTACTCTAGCTCTAGCACGGGTTCGGTAAGGGCACCGTAAAGCGTGTTCTTTTTTTATAACAACGATTAAGTTTGTTTTTTTTTCAAGGAAAGAATGTAATGAGCAATGCAACCAATGAAAAGCATGGATGTATGTGAATGATGCACAGTTAAAGTATTGCGAATTTTTACGCAGGACATGGGGTTGAATCAATTTAGATTTTCAATATGGTCCATGACATCTTTATCAAGATGAAACTGGAAGTAACAAGGACATCAACAATCCTAAATGTGTTTGGCAATAGGCGAAGCAGCGATGTAACTCGATCCATCTTTAGCCCCAATTTTTGCAAGATGGTTACTTCCATGCTTCAACTTGACTTGATGAACCTTTTCGTAAAAGCATGAGCTTGGTTCAACCCTATAATCCAAGGAATGGCAATTCTTATTGCCAATACTTCGACAACATTTCATAGAGATGAACGACTCGGGAATACGTATGCTATGCATGGAAAATGTAATTATGAAATTGAGATGCCCGAAGAAACATCTTTTCTTAGTTAACCACGCATTAGGTACCATGCTCAATCATTTTGTTTTGTTGTTTTTTAGAAATGGGTTTATGATCCCAACATGGTTGGCTTCATGGTACCTAACACATGCAACTAAGAATGTAGTATGAATTTTCACGCCTCCCCTTTTTGTTTTCATTTTGCAGAGGAAAATGCAAGGATCATGCATGAGCAAACGTGAAAACAAAAGGTATGCAGTTTGTAGAACAAAAAGTATGTTGAATGCATATGCATGATGATGCAATGACTCATGCAAAATATGATGCCGGAATATGATAACGGGCAAATGCAGGAATGATACGTTCATTATGATGCCATGAAGAGATGCTTATGCGATGCATGATATGAATGCATTTACGGACATGAGAGCCCGGAAAATTATCTCTTCTTACTTGCGCATTCGGGGGTGCAGTGCCCCATGTGTGCAGTAAAGAAGGTGATATGGATCTTCCGACTTCCCACGACAAAAGACGAGACCAACATACAACACATGTGTGACGGCATGATGCAGATGCGCAAAAGCGCAACAGGGGGATGTACACAGCATGGCAATATCCTCAAATAATCATACAACAAAGGCGTACATGACATTTAGGTTATATGCATGTCAGTGTTTAAAAGGCACGCAACGTGTTTGCTCCGTGCCCCTATTTGGGGACCTATAGGATAATATCTAGGGGTCTCTAATAACTACTCCCAACGATCCATATCTCACATGGTTGTTTTCTAGAGGTATCATCACTCAAGATAATAATATTGCGGCGGTATGGAATACCAGCGACAACACATTATAAAGAGAGAAAGCTCTAGACGAGGTTTCACTATTATCAAGCAAGTCGGAGACCTAACATGACCATAGATCCACCTCCACTCCATAGATTTCCATGAACCCGGGTATAGGGCCCCTTTTTTACTCAAACCTGTGGGTGCTTAGAATGCGGTGTAAAAATGTGGAAAAGACAACATTTATTATTTTTACATAGTTCAAAAAAACGCACACACAAAGTTTCATAATTCCACACTTTCCTAAAATAGGCCTAACTCACAAAAACAGTCCCCAGTGGAGTCGCCAACTGTCGCAACCTACCCTTCGGCGGGAGGGCGACGCGAGGGCTCACGGGTGCGTCTTCCATAGGAGAAAATGCGCGGAGTCGCCACCAGAAAAGTCTCGAATTTGGAAACTTACCCATTGAAGAACGAAGAACGGATGAAGAACGGTGAAGAACGGACGAAAACCTTCACGGATTTGCTTACGGAAACATCTCGGAAGCGTTACGGAAGCACCTCGGCTTGGATTTTCTTCACGGAAACAATTTTCTTCACCCAAAACAGCTGAAATGCATAGCCAGGGGGATCAGGGACCCTTAGAACAACCCCCTTTTGCCTTTTTATAGGAAAAAGGGGGAGGAGGTTGCCGCCCAGCTCACCCAGGCGAGCTGGGTTGCTTCCTCCAGAAGCAATTTAGCTTCGAAAAATAATCTGGAAGGCCCAATTCAAAATTTAAAAATTGCTATTTGCACCCCTATTTTGATAAGTTCACCCCTTTCTTTCGTAATTTACGGAAAAGTTACGGAAGCCTATAGGACTTGATTTTCTTCTTTTTTCTCTTCCTTCTCACCCATATTAAGTGAAATATGCTTATTTAGGGTTATGGGAATTTTACAGAAGCATTACGGGTGTCCCGGAAGCCCTGGAAGCCCATTTTTAACAAAACGGGGGAGGTGGTTGCCACCTAGCTCGCCCAGGCAAGCTAGGTTGCTTCCACCTTAAGCAAGAAAATGCCCAGAAACCTCTAGAAGGGCCCAGATTTGAAAATTACTATTTGCACCACCATTTTACTATATACACCCCCTTTGCCCCTTTTTTGCTAATTCTTTTTTCGTAACGTTACGGAACCTCACGAATTACGTAACGATACTTGTTTTCTTTCCATAATGTCACGAAACTTTATGGATTATGCAATCATGCCTTTTTTGGCTTTCAGAATGTTACATAACCTCACGGATTGTGTAACAATGCTTCCTTTTGATTTCCGGCATGTTACGGAACTTCACGTATTGTGCAAAAATGGGGGCCAAGTACCTCGAAGCGGTCAAGCAAAGGTTGCATGCCATCAAACAATTGTCCCCGGACGAAATTAGGGTATGACAGGAGGGAATGTGCCTCTTCCTAAGGGCACTCTAAAGATCATTCCAATACTCTACTGGAAGATCCCCATGAATCATTCGTTCCCTAACAAGGGAAGTCCACCAATAGAGGGCATACCCTTGAAAGCTAAGGGTAGCCAATGGAACTTTTCTCTCTTTGCTAATATGATGACAAACAAAGAGTTGTTAAACCTTTATTTCCCAATCTAAGTAGGTCTCAACATTATCTTTTCCATGGAAATATGAGAGGCTAATGTTAACCTCTTGAGGCCTTCTATCCTTTTCTCTTCTTTGGGAATGATGTTTAGTATATGAACTATGGTGCCCTCTATAATAGTCGCTAAGTTCTTCACTTAAATTGTTGCAAGAGTCATGACTATTATAGGAGACATGTTTTTCTCTTTTCATTTGTTTTATTATTTTTCTTCTTTCTTCCTTTCTTATTTTCTTTCTTTTATCTTGACTTATTTCTTCCACTCTTTTTTTCCTTTTCCTTTTCTCTCTTGTTTTTCTTTCCACAACTTAAGGGATCTCAACTCATCTAATATCTTATACATGGGGTCCTTAGGAGTAGAACCTTCACCATTAACACTAGATGAAGAATGAAGACTCATGTTGGTTCCTAAGTTGTGGTTCTTTCTTGTTGGGTGTTTGAAAACAAAAGGTAAAAGAAACTATGGTTGAAACTAGCCAAAATAAACACTAAAAGAGGAGTGAAAGATAAGGTAAAAACTAATTGGTAAAAGGCAAGCTATCTAGGCGGTTTGACAATGGAAAGTAAAGGAAATAAGGTATGAAAGTAAGCAAGAAATTAAAGTGCAAGAAATGCAAACTAGGCGGATCCTAAGAGTGTTTGGATGACCTCATTTAAGGTTCCCAACAAAACACTCACTATCCTTAGGGAAAATTGCCTAAAATTATTACACACAAATGTAAGTAGGGTGACCTATTGGAGGCTCCCAACTTACTTCCAATGAAAAACATTTTTGTTACAAAATTTGAAAGCAAAGCAAATTGCCAATTACAAAATTACGAAAGAAAAGTCCTCAATTGTGGTGGCTATTCTCTTTTTGGTGTTTCACTCAATTTGGAGTGCTTCTTAGTCCAATATCTCTTAAGGTTGTTGGCCCCTTGCTTCTTGACTCAAATTCTTCAAGGGATGACACCAATGCTCCTTTCCAATTCCCTATATGGCAACTCACAAACAAGGAAACAAGGAGACAAGCAATAAACAAAGACCAAAAAGTAAAATGAAAGCTAAACCAATAGAGTTTTAACAAGACAAATTTTCAAGGATTATTCAACAATTAAAGCAATGAAAAGCACATAAAAGCAAGCTAGGACTCAAAGGGAAACTTAGAATGGCTCTAGAGTAGAGTAGAAAAAAAAAACTAAAAAAAAAGACTCAAGAAACCTCTAGTTTTGGCATTTGTTTTCAAACTAATTTTCAATTGAAATTTCAGAATTAGGATTGGTATAAAATAGGCACCAATTATAGAACAAATTTTGAGTCAAAACAACAAGCACACTTCCCTTTCACTTTTTTTTTCCTGGACACTGATTTTTCTTCCAAATTGTGTGATTTTTCTTATTTTTTCCTTTAATCCAAATATCTTGGTTATTTTTTTATAATTTTGGTCCAGATTTCTAAAAAATTAAGTAAAACTTTCAGCTCAAAAAACGTCGTGAAAAATTCTCAGTAATTTATACAAGTTCGTATGTTCAAGCTGCCTGCACCAGCGATTTCAACCTAGAAATCAAGAGTAGTGTTTATGTTGCTTAAGGCTTGGATAGTTACAATTTGTGTTTGCTTATGCTCAATTATCTTGAATAACACAATTCAAGAGAGCTTAAGACTTATTTTGATTCACAAATCCAGCCACAACTCAACACCACAACTCAAATTCATCATAGGCATCATGTAGGAAACTTAGAAAACAAAAAGAAAGAGTTCAACAACAAGACTACTTCTAGGAATTGATTTAGAACATGTTATGAACTAAATGGAATGCATGAATTAGACTCAAAATTCAAAAGATAGGCTAATAATGACAAGAATAAATGAACAAATGTATCTAGAATTCAATCAACAAAATAAAAATTCAACACAAACTTAGAACATAATGTGACAATTACTATGACTAAACATGACTCTAAGTCAACATGGATTAAGTGATTGACACTTAGATTTTTGTGTTTTTTTTCTAATCAATATTTTGGAAGAAAATTTAGATCTAAAGGTTCAGCACAAGAATATTATGACTGAAAAATGATAGAACCTAAAATCAACACAAAAACATGATTCAAGAGTAGATCTATAAAATTTGAACCATAGAAATGCAAGAACAAGTGTAGATCTAAGATTTAATCGGTTTATTTTTTTGAATCTACTTTAAATAGAACCAGACCATAAGACAATGGAGGATATACATGGAGAATAAGATGAATAACAAGGAATTAAAGTTAATTGACTGAACAAAAAGATAGAGGAAGCAAAAGAACATCACCTAGATGAAGATTCTCTTGATACCACATGATGTAGCTCCATGTGGAGCTTGTAGGCCTTGGATCTTCTTCATCAATGGATTCCTTTGCTTCTTGAGGTCTGATTGCAGCGGAATGGAGAAGGAGAAAGATGAATGGAGATGCCACTTCAAGTAGAAGATGAGTCTAGAAGAAGCTCACCACCATAAGAAGCCATGGATAAGAGCTTGAAGGTAGAAGAAGATAAATGAGGAGAGAGGAAGAGAAGAGCACAAATTTAGTGTCTCTAAAGAGGTCTGAACTTTGAAGTGTAATTCTCAAATGATCAAAGTTTAAAAAATGCACAGACATGACCTCTATTTATAGCCTAAGTGTCACACAAAATTGGAGAGAAATTTGAATTTCTATTCAAATTTCACTTGAATTTGAAATTGAATTTGTGGAGCCAAATTTTGGAGCCAAAATGTCACTAATTATGATTAGTGAATTTTAGCTATGGTTCAGCCCACTAATCCAAAATCAAGTCCAAGATTCTCTACTAAGTGTGCTTAGGTGTCATGAGGCATGTAAAGCATGAAAGACATGCACAAAGTGTGACTATATGATGTAGCAATGGGGTGTAGCAAGCAAATGCTCACCTCCCCCTCTAAAATTTAATTGGATTGGGCTTCTCCCAATTCAATTAAATTTATTTTTCAACAC
Organism: Glycine max; assembly: GCF_000004515.6. Lineage (NCBI taxonomy): Eukaryota > Viridiplantae > Streptophyta > Magnoliopsida > Fabales > Fabaceae > Glycine > Glycine max. The sequence goes on along the minus strand of NC_038252.2, from coordinate 8,901,056 downwards.
ACACATCAAATATTCACTTAATGCATATGAAATTACAAAACTATCCCTAATACAAAAACTAGTCTAGGTGCCCTAAAATACAAGGGCTGAAAAATCCTACATTTCTAGGGTAGCCTACCTACATTATGGAGTCTTAAATACAAGGCCCAAAAATAATGAAATCCTAATCTAATGTGTAGAAAGATAAGTGGGCTCATACTTAGCCCATGGGCCCAAAATCTACCCTAAGGCTCATGAGAACCTTAGGGCCTTCTCTGGCATCTCTGGCCCAATCTTTTTGGAGTCTTCTATCCAATGCCCTTGGGGGGTAGGATTGCATCAATGGTACTTCTATAAATCTTTAGACTGATACATAGGCTTGTCTAGACTTGAAGCTGGATAATTTGGATACCATGATTCCAGAGTAGTGTGGTAACCTTACTGTCAATCAATTGGTTGGTGCTGATGGTGAATAGAATCTGGAGGTCATACAAAATATTAAGCCTCATGAAATACAATAGAGGATAGTTGCATTTTTTCCTCCTTTGGATCATGATGGTCAGGATAAGAAAATGTTGTCAGGGAATAGATTGGGGGAATTCACAGCATTTAGTGCTTACTATAGAATTAATAATTTTTCATATGTTAACTATTGAGGGTGATTGGAAAAAGATCCAAACCTTAAAAGCTTTAGAGAGGCTTAGAGTTTTTATCTAGTAGTTGAAGCAAGATAGGCTGACCACAAAGATGAGAGTAGCTGCTTGGGGATCAACTGACCTTTATTGCCATCATTGCCATGTTATAGAGGAGACATATTTACATGTCATAAAGGATTTCCCTCTAGCTTCCCAGATCTAGATTCGCGTAGTGCCTCCTTTAAAAAGGAAATCTATTCATTTCCACTGATTTACAAAAGTAGATAAATCTGAATATGTCTTCTTCCATGAATGATTCCAATTTGGTTTCTTGGACCAGACTTTCAAGGTTGTTACTTTTTATGGGCATGGAGGAATCAATACTTGCATCATGATGATTTTGTTGTAATGTTGTTAACCGTGAAATTTGCGCTTGTTTTCGTTAACAAACATAATCTCATAGGTATATTTGAGGAAGGGGACAATTCTTCCTTTGGATGACTTTTATCCTCATGGTAGACCCTTTGTCATGGGTCTATGTGTTAAACTTCTATGAATATCAAAGATCAATCATTAAAACAAATTATAAACAAAAGAGTGATGAGTTACAATAATAATGACTCTAATAATAATTCTAATATATTTTGATAATAGTTTTTCGAATAGAAATTTCGATAATAATAAGTAGGGATTGGAATAGTAAAAGTTTTGTAAAGAAATGAACATTGAAAAAAGTATGGTTTCAAGAAGAAATGGAGACTTTCTTTTGCACTCTTTTATTTTAAATGTGTTCTCATGATCAATCAACACTTTACTTTTTATCACATCTTTTTATTTGTTCTCATGATAAAAGTTTAACACATTGGTCCATGACAAAGAAATTATCAAGGAGGATAAAAGGTCTCTAAAGGAAGTATTTATCATCTTCTTTAAATATCTATGAAACTATGTTTGTTAACAAAAAAAACAAACCTAAAATTTCACCGTCAACAACATGACAGTTTTATTATTGTGATTATTACTTAATTTTATAGAATTTAATTAAATTATTTACTTAATATATGATATAAAGAAAAATAATTTAGTAATTTACTTAAAAGGCATGTTACTCCAATGTCCAAACATACAAGATCTTTAACAACTTTGACTTATCAAATATTTGCTTAAAAGAAACTTAAAATTAAAAAAAATTAAGGACGAAAAACTTAAATCACATGACATATGACAGAATTATTCAGACTTTCAGAAATTATTACAATATTTCACTACATTTATTGTTAAAGGATAGTTCAATAGAGCTACAACAACCACTGTATCATTATCCTTATGAGATACTACCATTTTCTCTCATATTCTTTACCTTTTTGCTTTGCATCTTACAATTTTGAGCATGGACATCCTTGTTAGTAAACTCCCCAGCAATATTTTCCAACATCAAGAAAGCAATCAATGCGGACCATTATCATAAGACTATTGTATAAAAGTAGGAAATATATTTTTGAGAATTCTAATATACATCCCCAAATCTCAAAGCACAAAATGAAAAAAAAGAAAAAAATGGTATTTGTTAAATAAACTTCACCTTAAATACTTAAAAGGAGAAGAAAATAATTTCAATGAATATTTTCAGATAAGTTAAAATCAACTTATATACATAATTTTTATTTTACTACATAATTTTTTTATTCAAGTTATTTAAAATTGAAATATATAAGTTAAAATGAAAACTTCAATTTATTATATATATATATATATATATATATATATATATATATCTACAAAAAAGTTGAGTTAAACCAAACATTCGTTATTTTGAAAGTAAAAGTACTTTTCAATTTTCTTATCCTTTACATTAGTGTACATTTGAATTAGAGTTTTCAAACTTCAATTTAGATTAAACTTAAGTTTACAAAAGTATTTAAGTCTTACCTTTCTCAAAATTTAAAGACAAAAATTTACCCTCAAACTTACTTTTGAAACCTTCCCACCAAAAATCCAAATACTCCTTCAATCATTGTGAAGCATGAAATCACTTCCCCCAAGAATTGGAGAACATCAAAGAAGTGCGTAGACCAAATTAAGTGCCAAAACACCTTCTTTTTGTTAGCAATTTTGGGTCATATATATATATATATATATATATATATATATATATATATATATATCACATAATTGAATGAGTTAGGGCCATTATATAATTAGTCAAAATATTAAAGTGGTCTAATCAATATAAAAGTATGGCTAATGGCATATATGTCATGAAAGGATAATTGTGTAGATACCATTTTGATGAGAGGCCAAATTATAATTATCAAATTTGGAGTAACTGATGGCAGTTACCAATATAAGGGGTTATGGTCCCCATTTGTAGAGAGCAACCCAATGCGCACAATTTATCTTTATCCCGTCAGAAGAGTTAAAAAATTCAGAGAAAGAAAAAAAAAAGGCCTTCTACAATTGGAAGATCATAAAATCAATCTTCTGATCAACCTTTTATCATTATGGCTACTAATGCAGATACACTTCCGCATCTAGTTTTCATCATGATTTTGAGTATGTGAACACAAAAGGATTCTATTCATCTCTGTACATTAATTTCTCTCTACATGAATAGAAAACATGTGGTTAGGATTGATGATTGTCTGTTACAATCAAAATTAGGCTGATTGGTTGAATCTCAATATTTGGAATTGAATTCCAACATTTGGTATTAGAGCATCCCATAGTTGATTCATGTATGATGTTTGGACAACATACACACATTAGGTACAATGTTTTGAGGAAACAAAATAAGATTATCACATTACTACAGAATGAACAATGATATAAAGCATTTGGTATAAATTTAAATGCATCATTTATGTGTCTGTTCTTACTTTTAGAGGCCGCTGCAATATATTAAAATAATAATCATGGGCCTCTAAAATTTAAAATAAATAAAGTTAAAATAATTTACTCAAGAAACATTTTAATTTTGGATTTGGTGCATCAATGTTCAAAATTTAGTTATGGTATATCATTTTAATTATTTAGTATTTAAATGAGCTAATTGAATCAAGATATCACCAAAGTGACCTCTCTTGTGTAGATTGTTCGTGAGAAATGTTAAATGTTAACGTGTGTGATTATTTATATGAATGGTGATTGGCCCAAAGGAAAGTTACCATTTAACTAAGTTACGTACACACCTGTGATGTTAAACATGTGATAATTATCAGGTTTTGCATGTGAATGATAAGTCACATCAAAAGATGGGTTTGTTATTTAACATGCTTTTATTATCAATGTTTGAACATTACAACAAGGATATCACAAGCAATTAATACCACTGCCCAAAGACTTATATTAACGGTGCTCTAGATATCTTGATATGAGATATACCATTATTTAAATGCATTGACGATTGTTATGTGAGCTTATTGTATTTTTGTTTTGATCTTTTCAGTTGTTGCTTCTATATCTGCTAATCTGAATTCGGTTCCAGTTCTTAATGCTGCAAATTTTAAGGATTAGAAAGACAACATGCAAATTGTTCTTGGCTGCATGGATCTAGACCTTGCATTAAGGATTGAGAAACCCCTTTCTCCTACAGATTCCAGTACCTCTGAACAGAGGAAACTTCATGAGAAGTGGGATCACTCAAATCGCATGTGTCTTATGATCATTAAGCGTGACATTCCTAAGGACTTTAGGGGCACTATTTCAAATGATATAACTAGTGTCAAAGAATTCCTTGTTGAAATTGAAAAGCGTTTTGCAAAAAGTGATAAGGCAAAAACAAGTACTCTCTTTCAGAACTTCATTTCCATGAAGTATCAAGGCAAAGGAAATGTCAGGGAATACATTATGGGAATGTCAAATATTGCTTCAAAATTAAAGGCACTAAATCTTGAGCTATCAGAAGACTTCTTATTCATTTAGTGTTGATTTCTCTACCTTCACAGTTTAGTAAGTTTAAGATCTCTTATAACTGTCAGAAGGAGAAATGGTCTCTTAATCCGTGTGCAAGAAGAGGAAAGACTGAAGCAAGAAAGGATTAAAAGTGCTTATGTTGTGAATACCAAAGGGCAAAAGGAAAAGAACTGAGGAGCCCAAGAATGAAGCTGCTAAGGGTCCAACACAAGAAACAAAATCAAGGTGACAATTGTTTCTTTTGCAGTAAGCCTGGACATGTAAAGAAGAAATATACCAAATATCATGCTTGGCGTGCAAAAAAGGGTATGTTCCTTACTTTGGCCTGTTCTAAGGTCAATTTAACTTCAGTACCTAGAAACATTTGGTGGTTAGATTCTGGTGCCACTACTAACATTAGTGTTTCAATGCAGGGTTGCCTAAGCTACCGGAAGCCAATTGATTATGAAAGATGGATCTATGTTGGAGATGGTAAATCGGTGGAAGTGGAAGCTATAAGGCACTTTAGATTATTATTATGTATTGGTTTTTATTTGGATTTGAAAGACACTTTTGTTGTACTGTCATTTAGACGAAATTTGGTTTCAGTTTCTTATTTGGATAAATTGGGTTATTTGTGTTCATTTGGAAACAATGTGTTTAGGTTACCTTTTAATTCAGATATTGTTGGAACTGCTTCACTCTTGGTTAATGATAATCTATATTTACTTGATAGTGTAGCTTCCTATGGTGAATCCTTTAATACAGAATTGTGTGGTACTAAGCGTAGAATTGATAATACAAACTCAGGAGCATTATGGCACAAGCGCTTAGGTCACATTTCTAAGAAAAGAATTGAACGACTTGGGTCAAACAAAATCTTGGATTCCATTGATTTCACAAGCTTTGATGTTTGTGTTGAATGCATTAAAGGTAAACAGATCAAAAGCAAGAAATTAAGTGCATATAAGGCTACAGACGTCTTAGAATTGATACATACGGACATTTGTGGGCCATTTCATACACCTTCGTGGAATGGTCAACAATATTTTATCATTCATAGACGATTACTCCAGATATGCATATTTGTTTCTTATACATGAAAAGTCACAATCTCTGGATGTGTTCAAAACATTTAAAGTAGAAGTTGAAAATCAACTCAACAAAAGAATAAAGTGCGTTAGATCTAACTGTGGTGGTGAATACTATGGCAGATATGACGGTTCAGGTGAACAACGTCTGGGGCCTTTTGCCAGGTACCTAGAGGAATGTGGAATCGTCCCACAGTACACCATGTCGGGGTCACCTAGCATGAATGGTGTGGCTTAAAGATGAAACAAAACTCTTAAGGATATGGTAAGAAACATGATTTGTCATTCTAACTTACCAAAGTCACTCTGGGGAGAGGCACTAAAGACTGCAGCTTACATTCTAAATAGAGTGCCAACTAAGGCAGCTACCAAAACACCTTATGAGCTTTGGGTTGGGCGAAAGCCTAGTCTAAAACATTTTCATGTATGGGGATGTCCATCTAAGGCAAGGCCTTATAAGCCAAATGAAAGGAAATTGGACTCTCGAATAGTGAGCAGCTACTTTATTGGTTATTCTGAAAGATCCAGGGGCTATAAATTTTATGATCCCAAATTAAAGACAATTTTTTAGACGGGAACCGCCACATTCTTTGAGGATATTGAGTTTGGGGGGAAGAATAAGGTTAGAGACTTTGTCTTAGAGGAAGAATTAGTAACAATTCCATAACTGATTCATACAGTTGCTTTTGATAAAGCAAATTTGGAACCTCTACAAGATATTGTTATTGAATCCCCCACTCAAGATAATATGGTCGTTCATGAAGAAAAAACTTAAGATCCTCAAGAACTTATGCTTCATGAGCCAGTACCTTTGCGGAGATCTACAAGAGAAAGGAGAAGTGCTATTCCAAATGATTATGTGGTATTTCTCCAGGAACATGAGGAAAATAATGGTATGATGGAAGATGACCCAGTCAACTTCCATCAAGCCATGCAAGATTCCAACTCAGAAAAGTGGATTGAAGCAATGAATGAGGAGTATAAGTCCATGCAAGACAACAAAGTTTGGGAACTTGTTCCATTACCAGAAGGTGTGAAACCCATTGGTTGCAAATGGATATTTAAGACCAAGCGGGATTCCAATGGTAATGTGGAGAGGTATAAGGCTTGTCTTGTGGCGAAGGGCTATACCTAAAAGGAAGGGATTGACTTTAAAGAGATTTTCTCTCCAGTTTCATCGAAAGACTCTTTTAGGACAATCATGGCTCTTGTTGCACATTATGATTTGGAGCTTCATCAAATGGATGTTAAGATGGTGTTTCTCAATGGCAACATTGATGAGACAATTTATATGGTGCAACCAGAAAACTGTGTCAGGAGACCCAAAGAATATAGTTTGCAAATTGACAAAATCCATTTATGGGATAAAACAGACATCTCGTAAATGGTACTACAAATTTCATCAAGTAATTCTCTCATTTGGTTTCGAGATGAATCTTGTTGATGATTGTGTGCATCACAAATTTAGTGGGAGCAAATACACTTTACTGGTCTTATATGTTGATGACATACTGCTTGCCATTAATGATATAGGCATGTTGCACAAAACCAAGAGATTTCTATCAAGAAACTTCGAAATGAAAGATCTTGGTGACGCCTCCTTTGTATTAGGAATTCAGATACACCGAGATTGATCTCGGGGTATTCTAGGATTATCACAAAGGAGCTATATTGAAAAGGTACTTAAAAGGTTTGGCATGCAGAAATGTAAATCTGGGGATACTCCAGTTGCTAAGGGAGACAAGTTTAGTCTCAAACAGTGCCCAAAAGGAAATTTGGAAATTCAGGAAATGCAGAAGATTCCCTATGCATCAGCTATAGGGAGTTTGATGTATGCCCAAGTATGTACGCGTCCGGATATAGCATACATAGTTGGGGTATTAGGCAGATATTTAAGCAATCCAGGAATGGATCATTGGAAAGTAGCCAAAAGGGTTATGAGGTATTAGAAGAGAACAAAGTATTATATGCTCACATACAAAAGGTTTGATCAGTTGGAGATCACTGGGTATTCTGACTCAAATTTTGCAGGATGCCTAGATAGTTTGAGATCCACTTCAGGTTACATTTTCATGTTCGCCAATGGTACGGTTTCTTGGCGCAATGCCAAGCAAACCCTTACTACTTCATCCACCATGGCGGCATAATTTGTGGCATGCTATGAGGCATCAAATCATGGAATATGGCTAAAAAATTTTATCACAAGAGTGCAAATTGTGGAAGGAATTGAAAGACCACTTAAGTTATATTGTGACAACAAATAAGCTATATTGTATTCTAACAACAATAGGAGCTCGACCAAGTCGAAGCATATTGATATCAAGTTCCTAGTTGTTAAGGAAAGGGTACAGAGTGGACAGATTTCCATAGAACACTTAGGGACAAACTCCATGATAGCAGATCCTCTTACTAAGGGACTTCCACCCAAGGTCTTCCATGAGCATGTTGCTCACATGGGTGTTTTACAGTTCGAGGAATCTTTGGTTTAGTGGGAGTTAGTCACTTTTATGTATTTTATGTTCTATGTTAGATTTTTTGTATGCATACATTGACTTTTGGATATATTTGGTTATATATATATATATGGTTTATTATTCAGTTATTACACTTTGTACATTAAGGTTATTAAATGATCTCATTGAGGTCAAGAAGGACCAGTTGAAAATAGACGTGTACAGACCATCTTCACGTAATTTTCATGCTACACATTTCATGATGAGTCTATGTCATTTGATTCTGTCAGCATTAGTGATCATTGATGAGTTTAGTTGTGATTGATACAATGAAAATTGCTTTGGTTCTACATGCGGATGTAATCAATGGACAAGATTTTTGGAATATGCTCAATAAAGTCTAACATATTCATAAGTATTGTAAGGATATATATATATATATATATATATATTTGACCAGTGGAAGATTTTTAGCATATTTGGGTCATACTTATATATATATCACATAATTGAATGAGTTAGGGCCTTTATATAATTAGCCAGAATATTAAAGTAGTCTAATCAATATAAAAGTATGGCTAAGGGCATATATGTCATGAAAGGATAATTGTATAGATACCAATGATATTATAATTTGATGAGGGGCCAAATTATAATTATCAAATTTGGAGTAACTGATGGCAGTTACCAATATAAGGGGTTATGGTCCCCATTTGTAGAGAGCAACACAACGCGTACAGTTTCTCTTTATCCCCGTCAGAAGAGAAAATTTAGAGAAAGACAAAAAAAGGGCTCTCTACAATTGGAAGACCATAAAACCAATCTTTTGATCAACCTTTTATCATCATTCCATTATGGCTAATCCAAGTACGCTTCTGCATCTAGTTTTCATCATGATTTTGAGTATGGGAACACAAAGGGATTCTATTCATCTTTGTACATTAATTTCTCTCTACATGAATAGAAAACATGTGGTTAGGATTGATGATTGTCTATTAGAATCAAAATTAGGCTGATTGGTTGAATCTCAATATTTGGAATTGAATCCCAACACTTTTACCCCACTAAGTGATAATCGTACCCTCTAAATGACTAAATTAATGAAATGTTGTCTGTTAATTAGTTAAAGTAAAAAAAACACAATTAAGGGAATAAACAATGGTTCGAAAAACAAAAGGAAAAAAGAAAAAGCTATTAGACAATTAATAAATCACAAGTAAGGAAGATGCACAAAATCTTTTGCAACCTTGCTTGTATAATTTATAACCCACTTGTTTCGCGTTTTTAGGGAATACAATGACGTCGTTGAAAAGTTTCATAGCCAGTTTGGGTAGATTTTATTTTATGATGCATGCCTAGAGAAAATGGAAGAAATACCATTATTTAGTGATAAAAACAAAATTGGCTCAAAAAGCAGCCATGGAAAATTGATGGGAAGACTTCAAGAAAATAATGAAGAAAGAGAAGGAAAATTTGCTCAAGGTTTTTGACCTGTTTGAGAATAATCCCATCCATGTTGCAACTTGTTCCAACAACCCACAACTCCTCAAAGAGTTGATGGAGTTGATACCTATAGAAGATAGGTGGCAAGCTATGTGCAAGAGAAATCATGAAGGAAACACTATTTTGCATGTGGTTAATGTAATAATTTGGTTTGTATGTTTTGGAAAATGAAATGCTCCATCAGTTTTGGAATTGACAAGTCAAATATTGAATGGGTACTAATGGGTGGTAATGACCACTAATGAGTGGTAATGGCTACTAAATGCATTCTTGATGATAGAATGACTATATATAACACATGTATTTGGTCTCTGAGCTCACCTCTTCTAATTTCGTCTGATACACCATCTATATAGAGAGTGAGAGCTTGCAAGAACCAAAACAAGACAGCCCTTTCAAGGCAATGGCTGGAGGTACATTTTGATTTTTGTTTTTTCTACATTTTATTAATGACGTGTCTCGTTTTGTATTTTGTAACATCACATGTTAAAAAATTTAATCTAACATGTACGTTTTTTGTGAAGATGTGCAAATGGCATATGTTGTGTTTGAGCTTGAAGAGGAATTGTTGCAACAACAATCATCACTAAAGGAAAAAAAAGGCCATTGCTAGAGATCAGAAACTACCGAGGTGAAACTCCTTTGTTCATTGTTGCAATGCATGGAAAGCTGAAGATGCTCAAGCATATGACCAACCATATTGTCACACATAATATGGGAGATATTAAAGAGCATTCACATAGATCCGACAAAAACTCTGCTCTTCATGCTAGTGTCATTGGACAACATTTGGGTATGTCTTTCGTTTCACTCCGATTACCTGAGTTAATTAGTAGTACATTTTAATTATTGATTAAAACTCATTGTGATTCATATAAATGACATGTACTTAAGTTTTTTAATTTAAAATAAGAGAATTAATAACACTTTGGCAAGTCATTTGAATTAATTTTTAACTTTTTTATGAGAAACTTATTTTATTGTTCGTTAAACATTTTTTAAAGTAATTTTTAGCGCTTTTTTAGTAATTTATGTTTTTTGAAACTTTACTTGAAGTAACATTTTTTAAAAATGCTAACTTCTAACTTTTATATTTTATTCTCCTTTTATCTTTAAAATATTTGTTCAATTTCCTTATTACCCTTTATAAATATCACATTAATTTATGTCATTTTATATTTTTTAGCTACCTCTAGAGATAGTTTTACATAATACTTATAAGCTAACTTAAAAGCTTCCAACTACTGGCTTTCAACTTTTATTTTTCAACTAGTTTTACGGTAAGCTAACGGGAAGTTTAAAAGACTAGATTATTAAATTATAAGTACTCGACAAAATTAGCTGGAAAGTGTAAAATAACATAAAAATAATAAAATTATAATTTATTTTAAAAATATTAGTTGGGAAATTGGATAAATATATCTAGAATAAAACTAGAAGAAAATATAAAAAGTTAGAAGTTAGTATTTTAAAAAAATATTACTTCAAGTAATATTTAAAAAAAACACACTAGAAGCTAGTAAAAAAACTTATTTATCAAAAAATTAAATAAGTTTTTTAACTAATAAAAAAAATAAAAATCAACTAAAATATCTTATCAAACATGACCTTAATTATGTGTTGTGTAGAGATGAATAAAATTCGGATGGTGGTCTAAGACCTCCTAATATAATTCCCAGTACGTAATTATGAGCTAATGTGGTAGAGGCATCATTTATTTTGATTTATATTCAAGTTTGTGTCTTGTGCTTCAAGTCAAGAGCCTCCTTTTCTATTAATATTAATCTTTTGTTTATAAAAAAGTATGTGATTTTTTTTATGTGTATGCCATTTATATAATATGTTGCTTCAAGTATAGGACGAACTTATATCACTCATGTATAGAGAGTATAATATCCAGATTCAAGCATATTAAAAAATATTGTTAAAAAAGATTGTTAATTGGGTGTCTCGTAATATCTTGAGATTATTTTATTTTGTTTAATTATTAGAGAGGAGGATTTTTAGAAATAAAAAAAAACATACTAAAGTGATAAACGATATTTGAAGCCATAGATCGATCTTGCTATCAAATAAGAAGATCTTCATTGATTATTGTTTTAGATAGAAATATCTTCATGGATTTTTTTTTACAGAAAGATCTTCATGTATTATTGTAAACTTGCTACTTTCTTTTTCATGTTCCGCTTCAAAGTTGATGATTATTGAACATTTGAGTAACTTTTTGGTGCTAGAATTTGAAATTTGGCTAGTAAGAATGAATAAAGAACTTTCTATGCAAATGGATGAGAAAGATTTAACATGCCTTCAACTACTTTCCAAAATGCCCCTAGTTTTTCGAAGCCACACTAGCATGGGACCACTGAAGAGTCTCATATATCTCGATACTTTGTCTATATCTATCTCTAACTTTTAGAATAATAATATAGTTAATACAATTAATTGAATTCTTATTTGATTTGCACAAGTCAAGAGCCAACAAGGTGAGGATCTACTTAGACACTAGATGTTATGATCCTTTTGTTAAGCTCTACGAGTTCAAGAGAGAGTTTTCATTTGGATCTTGCAGTGTTTATTTCCACGACACTACTAGAAAATAAGGTTTTTACATTGGTTATTTAAGACTTTCAACATCGGTTATTAACCGATGTGGAAAGTAGTATTATTCACGTCGGTTTTTCAAAACCGATGTTAACTAATAAATACAACATCGGTTATTTAAATAGCCGATATTATATGATAAGAATTATGAAGAAAAAAAGTTATAAATTTACATATCAACATCAGTTTTTAAAAAAACTGATGTTAAATGTAACTTACAACATCGGTTTTTTAAAACCGATGTTAAATGTCATTTACAACATCGGTTTTTAAAAATGTATGTCATAAGTAACATTTAAAACCGATGTTACAACAGATGCTCTCGTATGTCGTCGACTTTTTGTCGTCTCCCGTTCAAACAATTTATGCATGGACAAAAAAACTTCCCGTTTTCATCCGGTCGACTTCTTTCTTAAGAAAATTGTAAGAATTGTTCTACCCCTTCCTTATACGCAGGGCTCAAGCGACTTTCATTCATCCAACTTCGATCCATCTAAATAATAACTCTGTCATACTCCGAAACTCATTCAATACATGAAATCTCACTTTTTCATTTAAAGTGTGGCCCTATCCCATTCAAGAAGACACTTTTTTATGGTAGATTCACGCATCAAGGTTTATCTTATTTTGTTAAATTTGATGAAATTTCGACAACATTTCGCATTGGTCTCCAAGTACACGACATGAAATTGGTAACATTAATTCCCTGATAATCAAGTATCCACTCAGAGAACAACTAGAAATGCATTGTACCAAAATTTCATCAAATATGAGTCTCCCCAAACTGTCCAAACGGACAATTCAAGATTCAATACAATGATTAATTCAAACTATCCGCAGGAATCATTGTATTCAATCTCAAACGGGAATCTAAGGTTCACTCTTTATGAACAAAACTTGTATCTAATTAAAGCAAAATACATTAATGCCATAAATCATCATACAAAAACAATCATAAGAAAATTAAGCATAAAAAATTTATGAAAAAGTTTGGTACCTGTGGTGATGACCAGAACAGTGTGCAGCAACGAATGTCATGATCACAATGCAAAAACCTAACTGCAAAATTGCTTATTACTATGCATATATTTTATATTAAGAAAAAATAAAATTACCCCAAAAACATTTGTATAATTTGGATTTATCCTTGTCTATATAAGTTTGTTTAGTGTTACTTAGATTATATAATTTGGATTTATATGCAGCTAGGGAAAACATATATTAATCAAATCTCACAAATTGACCCACCTCCTTCATTTGTGCCATGGGTGGTGGTGAATAATCAACCTATTGGAAAAGTTATTCCTTTCTCTTTTTTCTCATACTTTCTCATTCACACACACTTCCACGTGTCATTAGTATGATTTTTAGATTATTGAGAATATACTCATCAAGAGTACTCTTTGTGTTAATTCAGGTCTATGCAAATTTGGCACATTATGTTTGTGTTAATTCGTAAGCAATATCATAGGGGAGAGTGGACAAACAGTTTGTGGAAAAGAAGAGAGAATGAGTGAAGTTGATAATGCACTTTGACATAATCCTGAAAAACTTACTGCATATTTTCACTTTCCTTTCACTTCTGGTAACTCATTCTACATTACCGCGCTTTAATAACATAGTGTTAATGACCTATTCAGATGCACTATTCGTTTTTATTTGTAGACATGCACCTATATAAAAAAAATAAGTAACTAATTAACTTGCTCTGAATTTTTGGAAATACTGTTTATAAAATTTAGAGAAAATAAATTCCTAATTAATATTTAAACTAGGTATAGTATGAATTCATGGACACTATCATTCAAATTAAAAGTCCCTATTTGTCATACTCTTGAACATAACTTACAAATAAATTCTAATATAAAGTGAATGGAAATAGTACGTAGATAACCATTGAAACCCCTTTTTTGTCTATTTTTCTTGTCCTCAATCACCTCTTTGTTTTTTCATTGTAACTTATGGGAGACCTTTGAACTAATTCATCATTCAACTAACCCATCTACTAACAAAATTTTACAATTCAATAATTAAAAACAAAGGGATGGAGATGGGAGAATTAGAAACCCTAAACACAAACCACAGCCTCTGAGAGAAACAAATAGAAACCACTCTCACCTGATTGCAAACAACAATCTAAATAATTAAAAAAAAAACAGTATAGCAAGTGAAGAACACTCACCTGATTTGAAGGAATCGATAGACAATGGAGCGAGTGAGCAGAGTAGTGCAACGTCACCTGATTTGCGTTTTTTTGGAAGAAGAAAATTAATATATAGCTCTGATGAGTGAGTGAGTAGAGGAGCGTCAATTTGGGTTTTCTTCAACGAAAAAGAAAATAATATATAGCTTTGGTAACACTAAAATAGATTCGATTTGGGTTTTCTTCAACGCGTTTATTTATTTATATATTTTCTTGTCCTCAACGAGAAAATAATATATAGCTTTTCAATACAATTAATAAGGTTTGAATTTTCTAACAGTAAAAAAGGATAATTATATCACACATTTAATTAAGAATAAATTCTTTTTCAGATTTAATTATTTTAATTATTTATATAATAAAACTATTTTCTTTTATCCAGAAATTATTTGAATAAAATTTAAAATACAAAATTACTTTAGACTTTTTTATTTGAATTGAAACAAATTAAATATTAGTAATTTTGATCTTTTCATGAATTGGTTGTACTTAAAAGAAATACTAACAAACTTACTAAAGGTATTAAAGTTAGAAGTATTAAACTACTTACTATCGAAAAAACAAAAAGCTAAAATCCCAAACTATACTTAATTTTGACCTTTTCATGAATTGACCTTTTTTAATTTTACGTAATTTTAATATAATATTATTAATAATACTATTAATTTTGACTTTTTCATGAATTGACCTTTTTTAAATTATACGTAATTTTAATATAATATTATTAATAATACTTGTTATTATTGTGATTGTCAAAATAAAATGTAGACAAAAAAATTGTTGGTACATAAAAGAGGCTAAAAGCTCCTTACTATCGAAAAAACAAAAAGCTAAAATCCCAAACTAAAAAATAAACCGGTGCATTCCAAAAATAATATATATATATATATATATATATATATATTCAACGAAGAGGCAACACGTTGGTACCATAATATTTTTAAAAAGAAGGGGCAACATTCATTAAAAGAGTACTGTAATATATATCCTTTTACCCCATATAAAAATATCTACCCCATTGGCGTTGGTACTGTGTTGTCGATGATGCTTTTCTCTACATTGAAAAATTTAACTAGTTTTTAGTGAATTTTTTAAATAAAAGAGTTTAATTAATAAAAATTTATACGGTCAGTCAATGAAAAATTATTTCAGTATGATCTTGTTAAAATATTTATATGATCTCAAATATTTTTAAATGCTTACCTTTTGAATTTGTTATTTTTTATTAATTATTATATTATTTTTAATTAAAATATAATTAATAGCTCAATATATGTTTTTTTTAAAGTATATAAATAATTAAAAAAAAGATTTTATATTAACATCGGTTATTTGAAAACCGATGTCATTAAGCACTTACAACATCGGTTTTCAAATAACCGATGTGAAAATCACACTGAATTTAGTTTTAACATCGGTTATTTGAAAACCGATGTTGTAAGTGCTTAACGACATCGATTTTCAAATAACCGATGTTAATAGGACGATGTTAAAACTCATGTTTTTAGTAGTGCAACTTGGGTTGTGGATTCTTATTTTGAACATTTAATTGAAGTACGGGCTTTAACATTGGCATTCCCTCAATGCTATTTAAACCCTCAAAAGGTTGACAAAATATCTTCATAACATAAACAAGTTTTCATTATGTCTATGTCCATCATATACAAATAAGAAACTTGTTTTTAATTTGTTGTGTAGTTGGGTGTCTATACAATGGAAACAAGTTTTCATTGTTAGACAATGGAGAATGAAGACTTGTTTCCATTGTATACTTGAGGAAAAAAATATCTAGTTTGTTTTTAATGGAGTTAATGATATAATTTCATGAACCAACTTCGCAAAAATAACTTTATCAATATAGATGGATGCAAGAATATAGGAGAAATCATACTAAAATCATCATAAATACGTAATGTGGAGGTCAATAACAAAATAAATACAAAATATATAACTAAATATAAAAGAATTTAATGTGCATGTACTACCAGTGTAAAACAGTTTTACAGTGTCATCTAATTACAAATCACTGTTTGAATTACTTTAAGATAATTATTTTAAAAGTCAACAAACTCATCACACATGGTGAGTTATAATTAGATGACTGTGTAAAACTTTTTACACTATCCATGCATAACCATTAATTTTCTCAATATAAAGTAGGGTAAACCATGTTTTTGGTGTCCAAACTTTTCGACTTTTATAGTTTTGGCCTTTTAACGTTTTGGAGACCGATTTTTGTCCCCAAACTTTTTTCAATCCAGTATTTTGATCATTTTCGTCCAAATTGACTATTAACTACCTACATGGCAATAGTTATATTATTATTTTATTATGATTCGTTTTCTAGCGGCTAAAAATCGCTAAAAATTGTTAACAAATAAAATCAAAACACACATATGCAAATCAAATAAAAATCACTTCAACGGTTAAATATCAAGTTGTTGGGTTTAAGACTGAGAAATACACAAACAAATAGGAAAAATTGATGATAAAAAGAGAAGAGAGATCACACAACAATGGAAGTTTTATTGCGAATTACAAAAAATAGTACAATAAAGATGGTTCAGGAGCTTTCTCTCTAAATAAACCCTGCTAACGAACTCCTTTTATAGGAGCATACAAACATAACAGAATAACTAAAAATGGTTACCACATAGAAAGCTGTTAATAAACCATCTAACAGACTCACTAATACAGAGTGGACAATACATACGTAGATTACACTGGATGCACCACTAGACAAAAGACAGATTCCAGCATATAAAAGGCTAGATTGGATGATACCTGCATTGTCATCCACTCTTTCTTCAACAATCTTCACCTTGGTTCAATAACAATTTTGAATCAAATATAATATTGTTTATTAACAACAATCTACATTAAGTAGATCCAGATAGTGCATGAACTTACTTTGAGGAATAGATTTTGTAAACATATCACCTGGATTCTCTTTCGTATCAACTTTTTGGATGATAATCCTCTTCTCAGTACAGATGAAGTGGTAGTCAATATGTTTAGTCATCTCATGATGGACTTGATCCTTGGCAAAACAAATTGCCCTCAGATTGTCGCAAAAAATGATAGCTTTATCCTACAAAAACCCAAGATTGCAAATAATACCTTTAAGCTAGATACCTTCCGCTTTTGCTTTTTCCAAAACAATAGATTCTACCTTTGTAGTGGACAAGGAAATTATGGGCTGAATGTATTCCTTTTCACATAAGAAAAGCTTCTTTTGGACTCGATCCTTCTTGATCTCCATGCCTAAAATATTTTTTGTAGCTCTCATATGTTTCATTTTAAATTCACTACTAAGTAGTGACTTCAAATTCTGATTTTCAGACTTGTCTTGAGATGCTATGAGCATGTCGTCCACACGGAGTAATAGATATATATGGTAACCATCCTCCACCTTACTATGATAAACACATGAATCATAGGGACTTCTGTTGTATCCATGAGAAATAATGAACTCATTGAATCTCTTGTACCACTAGCTTGGATATTACTTTAGCCCATAGAGAGACCTTTTCAACCTATAGATAGAATTTTCCTTCCCTTGCACCTCAAAACCTTTAGTTTGTTGCATCAGAATGTCTTCCTATAATCTTCCATGGAGAAAGGTTGTTTTGATATCAAGTTGCTTTAACTCCATGTCTAGAGTTGCTACAAGAGCTAGTAAAACACATATTAAAGTGTGTCAAACTACTGGAAAAAAGATCTCATTATAATCCATTCCTTCTTTCTAATTGTAGCCTTTCATTACAAGACATAATTTATACCTTATGACTTCATCTCTAGACAACCTGGATTTCTTCTTGAAGATCCACTTGCACCCCGCTATTCATCTACATTAAGGTAATTCAACTAAATCCCAAGTCTGTTTTTTCTGAAGGGATCTCATCTCTTCATTCGTAGCCATTGTCCTCTCTTCAGCTTCAAAATAGGAAATTACTTCCTGATAAATGGTTGGTTCAAATGAATCAATTTCTTCTAATACGTATAGTGCATAAGACACTATATTATCAAAGCCATATCTTTTAGGTGCTTTGATTTGTCTTTGAAACTTTTTGAGTGTTGTGGTTTTCGGCTGCTTCGCATGGTTCTGACTCATCCAGTTAGACTCTTAAACTAGTGTTGAATTCTGATGTTGAGCATGCATTTAAAGATCCTAATCAGTCTCATCAGGTGCTTCAAACTGCTTATGATCTCTAAAATTTCTGATTAAGGGACTCTTAAACTCCACCTGCTTAGTGACATCCTTAGCCTTGCCTGAATCTTCTTCAGATTTAGAATGCAACATAGAGAGTTCATCAAAGATGACATCTCTACTCATAATGACTTTTCTTTCTAATGGAGACCAAATTTTGAATCATTTGACTCTATCTCCATAGCCCATAAAGACACCATTCACTACCATAAAAACGTTATTCTACAATATAGAATCAAAGACGATTCTAAAAAACCGATGTCGTAAAAAATGCGGTGGCATTTTTGCAAATAATCACAACTTTTCAAAAACAGTTTTTATAAAACCATCTTTGAAATGTTTGTTCAAAGACGGTTTTAACAAAAACCATCTTTGAATCCGTCTGTTCAAAGATAGTTTTATTAAAACCGTTGTGTAAATGCCTTCACATTTTACATTCTTCTTCTTCACGCCGTGTAAATTAAATGCAGGAGCAGAGCACTTCCCGCAAGCACGTGCATCACCCTCGGTGTGGCCCACGATGCCTTCTCCACGGCGAGGGCAACCTCTTCCTCAAAATGACATCACTCTGTTCCCCCTGCGGCGAGGCCTACGACAATTATGTACAGAGAGCAAGGAGGCATTGGATCCAAATCGGAGGTAACTTCCGCTGATTAGAAGCGAATCAATGACGTCCTCAATAAATATCTCGAACAATCCTCGTCGTCTACATCCAGAGCTGCCGCCACCCCCATCAATGGCAAGGACCGCTCCTCTTCTTCCCTTTTAGCCACCGCAAAGGACTCCCGCTTCGCCTCCATCACCGCCACTATTTCCAAGAATTCCAACACTTTCGACGATTCACAATTTCTCTTTTTCTTTTATGATCCGATCTTTTCTCAATGCCAATCTCACTAATTGAATGCTAATCCTTTAAATATTTAGATGCATTTTTATACTCGGTTAGGGTTATGTTAATTCACACTATCAACTACTCGTGTCTTCAATTTTTACTTTTATTTGTTGGAAAAGTAGCGTAGAGATGCTAAATTAGATTCTGATAGAGTTTTTGAGATGTAAAAATTGATTCGGTGAAGTATGATATAAAGTGAGTAGTGAGCTGACTTTGTTTTACATGTGTTGTTTGATGCAGAGGAATCTGAAATAGACAAC
This sequence comes from Glycine max, assembly GCF_000004515.6. NCBI lineage: Eukaryota > Viridiplantae > Streptophyta > Magnoliopsida > Fabales > Fabaceae > Glycine > Glycine max. Next base: position 8,881,338 of record NC_038252.2, on the reverse strand, counting down.
TTGGAACAGTGGGCCCTCTTGTACCAAATGTGGATGTGTGCCTGGAATCTGTTCCTGAAATAGGATACAATGCCCTAGCAAGTACATTGTTAGTTGTCGTTTACGACTAACTTTTGTATAGAAAAGTTTTCCAAAATGTATATAAATCTCCCAATTTATGGTTCTTTTTGGTAGGATTGTAAATAAAATTTCTTTGTTTTGATCTCTGCTGAGTAGAAGCCTCTTTACATAGAATTAATGTTAAATTTTCTTTAATTTCAGGCAAAAAGGGGCTATTTTGAAGAACTGCTAAAGGAGTCATCACGCTAAGCGAGCTGTTTGTGCTTAGCGCGCATCAATGGCTAAGCCCAACACCAACGCGCTTAGCGAGTAAAGGGGAATCTAGAAAGACATCTGCTGCACAAGCACGCGCTTAACGCGTTATCAGCTCGCTAGGCGAGTCATCTGTCGCTTTCCAGGCTTAGCACGAGATTGGCGCTAAGCTCAAATTCACTTACATAACAAAACTTTGCTAAATGAATAGGTTCCCTGTGTTCGATACTCGGTTCATTCCGTTTTAATTATTTTACTTGGCGACCCGGTGTGCTTGCCGGTAAGACCACTCCCATATAAAAACATGTAATACCAATTTGGAAGAGGGAGTAAACAAGTATTCTGGTCAAACAAGTAATTTTGGCGTCGTTGCCGGGGAACTTTTCCCATTTGGGTAGTCTAGTTCAGTTTGTAGGCATTAATTCTTTATTCTTTGATTAATTTCACTTGTTATTCTTTATTTTTTTATTATTAATTGGTACTCTTGACTTGGTGACTGCTACTCTTGTTAGTGCTTTGTATGCGTAGTAAATCTTCTACAAATGATTTAGCCTAATGGGATTTGGAGATTTAAGCCAATTGTAGGAGGAAAAATGTAGAGCGAAGAAGAAAAAAAAAATTAGCAGTACAGGATAGCACAACTAAGTCCAAGGGAACTCATTAGATCTTAAAGCAATAAGTTTTGTCTTTTAACTAGTATTTTTATTTTCTTACTTATCTTGTTTAACTCTTTCTTTCTTGAGAACCTATCCTTGCAGTGTGGAAATCCATAAGAACTTATTCCATGACTAAACTTTAGAAATGGAAGACCTTTTTAAGAGGTGGAATGAGCATCTTGACAGCACACGTTTAAGGGTCAGCCAACCACCACTGATAAATTGTGATTTTTGTGGAGAAGAGCATTACAATGACAATTGTCATCTCTACTCCATGAATAACTTTGGGTGGGGACGGGAGTTAAGTCTTTACGATCAATATGAAGAAGAAAGAACTTCAAGTCTTGAAAGTGTGTTTGAAGAATTCATGGCATACCATGCTAGCTCTAAAGCCGATCAAACTTCAATGAAAAATCAGGAACTTCAATTTGGCAAGAGCTACTCCATAGAAGATTACCAAAGGGGACCCGAGTTACAACCCTACAATCAAAATGAAGCAGAAAGAGGTTCCAATCTGGATAATTTGTTGATTCAATTCAAGGAAACAACTAAATCATCTCAACAAGCATTCAAAAATGCAGAAATTCAAGTTGGTAAGTTGGCAGAAGAAGTGACTCAATTTGTGGCCAGAAGAGAAGAAGATTTTGTAGAGGTTAAAGCTCAAGAGGAAAGCCTTGTAAAAGAGCATGAATCAAGAGAAAAAGATGAAGAGAAAGGTAAGAAAAAAGCGCAACAATGGGAGGAGTACTCAACAGTAGAAAATCAACAAGAAAGTATTCTCCAAGTCAATTCCTTTCCTTGTTAACTGATTGTCAAGGAAGAAAGGCAGGGAGAACATGAGAAAACCTTAAGTGTCATTCCTTCCTTGATCATCGACACCTCTCCTGCAATGAATTGGAATGTACTTCCAAAATACATGAAGTTCATGGAATTTCTAGCTAAAAGGCGAAACTGCAAGGAAGATGTGTTCTATGTGACCTTCATGCTGCCTTGAAGGCATTTGACTTGTCAAGCTAATGACATTAAAAAAGCGCTTACTGGGAGGCAACCCAGCCCTTTTTAAATTTTGTTTTTCTTGCATTCTAGTTCAGTTAGATTGCTTGTGATTGTGTGTTTTCAGCATGTTTAGTATTGAAAAAAGGGTTTATAAGTTTTGTGAAGAGATGGACAGAAAAAAAAAACTTACTTAGAAAACTTTTTGTTTTCCACACGCTAAGTGCACCACCCGTGATAAGCGCCATTTTCTTCATGCACTAAGCGAGCTCTTGCTTGTGCTAAGCGCATTGACCCCTGATCATTGGTTGAACGTTCTCGCTAAGCGCATAGACTCGCTAAGCGCAAAAACCTCTCTGGAAATTAATTCCTTCGAATTGCGCTAAACGAGCCTATTCATGCTAAGCGTGGGCCACTACTGCATTTAATGAGCATCAATTTGCAAAGCGCAGGCTTTGGCGGCTAAGCGCAAGTTGCAGGACCAATCAAAGCTGCAATACCCGCTAAGCGTGACCTTGCGCACTAAGCCCAAAAGCTTCTCTAGAATTTTAACATTTTGAATTGGGCTTAGCGAGCATATGCACTAAGCGTAGGGGCTTTTAAAAATCAAACGTCATATGGGCACGCTAAGCGCATCATACGAAACTGCCAAAGATTATAAGGTACTTGCCTTAGGCAGTTACCATTTCACTCTTGTTGTGCATTAAGGCCATTCACTGCATCTGCCCTCACCTTGCTTCATCTCCCTGCATTCCTGCACCTTTGCTATTCTTTGCATTCATCTTCATAATCCAAGTAAGTTTCTTTACTTTACTTCATTTTCGTTCTAAGTTTTCAACCTTAGGATAGATAACTTAGTGATTGTTAGGCAGAATTTCTATTTATGCTTAGTGTTAGGTTAGTTGTTAGTTAGAATAGCTTTAGGGTTGTACTGTAGTCACAATGTGCTTGTTTTGATTAGGGTTTGATGGCCCAATAGGGGCCTATGAGAAGGGGTGAGAAGCCCCTAGTTTTCTAAAAATCATGATAAACGCACTAAGCGAGTTCATCGCTTATGTTGAAGATTCTGGATTTCCAGATGAACGCATTAAGTGTAGCTGTCACGTTAAGCGCGTCCATCTTCTTTGTTGAGTTATCTATTAAACTCGCCAAGCGCAGTTGTGCGCTAAGCGAGTACCGTGTATCAGACACTTTGGATTTTTGTGTTTTTGTTGGTTGCTAAGCGTGAATGTCACGCTAAGTGCTATTATGTCTTTGTTTTTAAATTTCTTAGAATTGGGCTTAGCGAGCTTGCTCGGTAAGCCTGTGCTGTCTAGTTTAGTAATTGCGCTAAGCACGCCTCGCCGCGCTAAGCACTAATCTTTCTCTGTTTTAAAAATTTGTGCAAATGCGCTTAGCGAGCCTGCTCGCTAAGCCCATTCTGCAGAAAAAAAATTTATTTTCTGTGTTCACACTCTAAGAGTGTGTCTATCGCACTTAGCGCATCGGTAAATTTCATAAGACGCGCTAAGCGCATCTGACGCACTAAGCGCATCAGTAAATTTTCTGTGTTCACACTCTAAGAGTGTGTCTAATCCTGTGATTTGATTCTTTTGTTTTGCAGATGGCTTCTCATAAAAGGAAGGCACCAGCTTCAGTGTCTCAGGCATGATATGACACATCAAAATTCACATCACAAGATGCCTGGGACAGATATGCAGACAATATTCTTGGCTGGAAAATCCTTCCGAAAAGGAATATGAAGTTGTTATATGCCGAATTTGATGAATTTAGAAGGGAAGTTAAGAGGAGGAATTGGCATAATGAGCTCACTAACTTCTCAGAGGGAAGCATTGATGTTGCTATTGTTAAAGAATTTTATGCTAACCTCTATGACCCTGAAGACCAATCCCTAAGCAGGTGAGGGTGAAAAGGCACCTAATTGAATTTGATGCTGACGCCCTCAACACCTTCTTGAAGACACCAGTGGTCATAGAGGAAGGGGAGAACTTGCTCGCCTACTCCAGGTTTGCTAATCTGAGGCCTGTTCCTCAAGAGCTTGCAGCCCATCTATGTATCCCTGGGAGGAGATTTGAGCTGAATGCAAACGGCCTGCCTCTGAAGATTTTGAGAAAGAATATGAATACTCTGGCCCAGACCTGGAGTGTTCTATCCTTTTCAAACTTAGCCCCGACATCCCACACTTCTGACATTACTCTGGATAGGGCTAAGTTGATATACGGACTCGTCATGATGATGGATATGAACTTGGGGTCCCTCATCCCATGTTAGATCTCTCTTATAGCAAAACACGACTCCTCGAGGCTAGGTTTTCCAGCCTTGTGCAAGGCTCGAGGAGTCACATCTGATTCTCTGACCTTGAATCCTTGAGCCCAGACATTAATTTGGCTTATATTAAAAAGAATTGTTGGAACCTGGATGACCCTTTGGTCACTTTTCGGGGAACCCAGAAATCCAGGGCTAGAAGATCTGAGGCCCCATCTACATCAGCTGCCCCTGCACCCTCTACATCAGCTCCATCTACTTCTGCTCTCCCTCCACCACCACCAGCTCTAGTTCTTCTAGGTCCCTTCGCTCAGAGCTCAGAGCCTTCCTTATCTATGCTGCAGAGCCTGCATTAGGGCCAACTCCTAATCATGCATGTTGGATCGAGTGGCCTCAAAATAATTAAGAAGGGGGGGGGGGTTGAATTAATTATTCCTAAACCTTTACTAATTAAAAAATTACTCTTCTAAGGCTTTTACTAAATTGTTAAGAGAATGAGGAGTAGAAGAGAAACTTAACAGAAAGTAAAAGCAGAAATTAAATGCACAACGGAAAGTAAAAGAGTAGGGAAGAAGGAAACAAACACACAAGAGTTTTTATATTGGTTCGGCAACAACCCGTGCCTACATCCAGTCCCCAAGCGACCTGCGGTCCTTGAGATTTCTTTCAACCTTGTAAAAATCCTTTTACAAGCAAAGATCCACAAGGGATGTACCCTCCCTTGTTCTCTTTGAACCTAGTGGATGTACCCTCCACTAGAACTGATCCACAAGAGATGTACCCTCTCTTGTTCTCAGTCAAACCCAAGTAGATGTGCCCTCTACTTGTACCACAAAGGATGTACCCTCCAATGTGTTGAGACAAAGATCTCAGGCTGTTAAACCTTTGATACTTTGTGAATGGGGATACAAAAGAATTCTCAGGCGGTTAGTCCTTTGAACACTTTTGTATTAGGGAAAGGGAAGAATCAAAAGAATTCTCAGACTGTGTCGTTTTGAATTCTTTGACAAGGGAGAAGGGAGACACAAAAGAATTCAGGCGGTTAGTCCTTCGTTCTTTAGGAAAAGGGAGAAGAGAGACACAAAAAGAATTCAGGCGGTTAGTCCTTGGCGAATTCTTTTTGGCAAAGGGAGAAGAGAATGAAAAGATGAATAGCACAAGTTTTCAAGGTTTAGAAAACCAGAAAACTTCAGAAAGTTTTTGGTACAAAGAAGAAGAAGAAATTCAAAGAGAGTCAAGGCTTGTAAAGGATTTTTGAATAAGTGTAAAAGTATTCAAGATTGAATGAATTAATTGAATTTGCAAAACAAAGCCTTGCTTTTATAGACTCTTCGTGTTTGGTCAAGAAGACCATTTAGAAGAGTTATAACTTTTAGAAAAACCTAAAACCAATTTGAAAAAGTCAAAACCTTTTTGAAGAGTTACATCTTTTGATTTATTCAGAAACAGTCACTGGTAATCAATTACCAAATAAGTGTAATCGATTACACAAAGCTTTTGTGTTAAAGGATGTGACTCTTCACATTTGAATTTGAATTTCAACGTTCAAAGGCATTGGTAATTGATTACCTAAACATTGTAATCGATAACAGCTTTTTGAAAATAATTGGAACGTTGTAAATTCAATTTGAAAACTTTTTCAAAACAATTTTGCTAGTGGTAATCGATTACAACAATCTGGTAATCGATTACCAGAGAGTAAAAACTCTTTGGTAAAGTGTTTTGTCAAAAACTCATGTGCTATTCAAAGTTTTAAAAAACTTTTTAATACTTATCTTGATTGAGTCTTCTCTTCATTCTTGAATCTTGAGTCTTGAATCTTGATCTTGATTCTTGAGATCTTGAACCTTGAATCTTGATTCTTGTCTCTAGATTTTCTTCTTGAGTCTTTAATTCTTCTTGATTCTTATCTTGAACTCTTGAATTGTTCTTGATTGATCTTTGAGCTTTTTGTCATCACCTTTGTCGTCATCTTTTGTTATCATCATTGTTATCATCAAAACACCTTTGAATCACCTTTGATTCACCATGAAGCTTTGCTTCTACAATGCAGAGTTTGCAGGATATGGTCCAGCAGCGGCCAGTTATGAGCGTCAAGGAGTTTCTATAGAAGGTGGCCTAGCTAGGAGTGTAGCCTTCTCCTTTGGGAGGGGGTGAGGCCTCTGCAGCCCAGGAGCCTCAGCAGGACCAGGAGGACGACATTCTAGAGGCCTCAGAGCCCACTCCACCTGAGCCTTTCATTTTTTAGACTGATCCAATTATTGTTCAGGAGGATGTTGCAGTACCAGAGCCATCTCCTCAGCCAGAGCCTGAGCCATCTGCACCAGTGCTGGACCTGCCTCTTTCTCAAGATCCATCATCTGCACTAGCACTGGACCTGAATGAACATGCATAGGATCATTCACAAGATCAGGATTTTTATTTCCATGCTTTTTGAACAATTTTATTATTATCTCGTCTTCAGTACATTTTATAATTTAGATTTATGTTTATGTTTCAGTCTTTAGATTTATGTTTATGTTTCAGTTTTTAAATTTCAGTTTATAGTTTTTATTTTGGTTTAAAGCTTGATTGAATAGTGCATTTATATTATCTAGTGGTTGATTCTTGATTTTGGAATTCAGTGTTTGTGATTGGTTTGAATTGATCAATTTTATGATGTAAGTGAATTGAAATGCGTAAATCATATGCTTTGAATGAGCATGCAGTCATTAGAAGAGAAAGAACATGGAATTAGGATCATGACTGAAAATGTTAGTTGGTTTGTCAGGTTGATTGTGAAGGAACACGTTAGCCATAACCCGGTGAGAGTGTGATCTTTAATTGTGAAAGAATGACTAGCAGTAAGTAATGGTTTTTGCATGAATCTCTGAATATGGAATGAATGCATGAGTTTGAAGATGATGAAGGTCATGTTTTAATTGAAAGTAGCCACTTAGCCAAAAAGCTTACCTTGTGTATGAATGATTTATCCCTTGCACCCAGTTTGAGCCGAAAGTATGATTGTTTGATTGAAGCTTGAGCCTGTACAGTTTTATCTCCTTCTACCTTGTCTTAGGTTGTAGCAGAGCATCATTCATGAAAGGAAAAATTTGGTTCAAAGCAATTTGCCCCAAATTTGGGGGAGTTTATTGGGTGAAAGTTTTTAACAGTAAGAAATAATAGCACACACAGGAGTTAATAAGCATGACAATGTGTTCAAAAAAAAAACTATAAGTAGTAAATAAAAATAAAAATGTATGTTGTTATTCAAGAAAAAGAAAAGCTAAGTGCGGAAAGGCAAGTAATAGAGTTGGAATAAAAAGAAAGAGGTTAATCTATGGATGAATGCTCTCCTAGAACTTAAGTTTTGCATCCCAAAAAAACCATGATTTATTTGCAGCCCAGCCTCATTACAAGCCTAGTAAAAGTCATTCGGATTCAAGTTTGTGTGTTCTTGACTGTATGGTATGAGATGAAGTGCAAAGATTGAGACTTATGTTGGTTGTTGACTGAGGGATAGCCTAAACACTTGTGCTTGAGTGAAACAGTGACCGTGAGGCTTTGGTTGATGATCCTTCCTTGATATCCATCATTCCTACTAACTTATCTCAGTTGTGTTTCTTAACAATCATGTTCATGTATTTGAAAAATTGCATGTCTCTTGAGAAGGTGTTGATGGAAACATTGAATGTCATTCATGTCATGTGATTGAATTCTTTGGAATAAACACATTTGTGAAGAACCACTGTGAATTTTTGTCACTTGAGGACAAGTGAACTGTTCTTTCTTTGCTTAAGGACAAGCAAAACTGTAAATTTGGGAGAGTTTGTCAGTCGTCGTTTATGACTAACTTTTGTATAGAAAATTTTTCCAAAATGTATATAAATCTCCCAATTTATGGTTCTTTTTGGTAGGATTGAAAATAAAATTACTTTATTTTGATCTTTGCTCAGTAGAAGCCTCTTTACATGGAATTAATGTTAAATTTTATTTAATTTCAGGCAAAAAGGAGTTATTTTGAAGCTCTGAATAATGAATAGCATAACAGAATGCCTTGCACGAATCCCAAGGCTGCTATTTAAAAAGAGTCACTCAAGGTCACTGGGCCCTATTACAATACTCTGGCCCAAAACGAAATAAACACTGAACAACATAAAATAAAATTGCGAAATTTCCTAATTAACTAAGGTAAGTGCTGCTTAATTTGCCCTCTTCAAGTCCATAACCAAAATCCGGATTAAGCCCAATGTTTCATTAATTCCTGAAATTAGATTAAAAACATCAAATTAGCTAAATGAGCCCAAATAATAAAATTGTCTGATTAATTGACAATTAAGACCAATCAGTAATTAAAATGGTGCAAAAAGGGTTTAGAAAATAGAAGAAAATGATGGCACATCAAAATCCCCCATACTTAGCCTTTTGCACTCCTGGGCAAAATGAAACAAAGAACAAAATCCAAGGATATCAAAGAGAGACAGACAAAAACATTCACATATTTCTTAATGAACATCAAGGAATGAAAGGAATGAGTAACATCTAACATAAGGAGATCCAAAAAGTCAAGACATTCATGAAAATCATCCAAGCAACCCAATCATGGCAAAATAGTTAATCAGCTCAAGAATGAAAAGTGATAAAGCCTCACAAGATATACACTCTATCTCTCAAGTGTCTAGGCTACTATTTACCCTCAAAGCACCCATGAAAGCAAACATCACATAAACTTGGCAACATTCTAAAATTGACAATCAACCCACAAACACAAGCACATGAGGATCAAAAGGTCTTTTGAGGTTGTAATGGGGCCAAGGACAAGGTATGGAGAAATATGGAATAAGTGGCTAAATCCCAAAGGAATAGAGGAGCAATGGGGAATAAGTGCATATTAAAAAAATAATAAGAAAATAAAAAGAAGTAAAGATAAAATTTAAACATGAAGAGTAGAACCAAGAGTTTCATCATTCTTGTGCCATTTAAGATCTTATTCACTCAACTTTATTTCTTTTCTTTTTCTTTTTTTCGAATTTTTTTTTCTTTTTTTTTTTTTTGACTCTATAGCCTTTGAGAAACAACATTTCATTCAGCATGTCCAACATTTAACCAATATACAATGTACATCAAGTATGGCCCAAAATACATCATGAAGCATGGCCAACAAAACAAGTTGTCCAATGAAACAAAAACCCCCCCACACTTATTCCCAAAACAATTCCAAAGCTCCAAAATTCCTTAAGGATATGGTGATATCATGGTTTTTCACTTAAGGCTTGTAGTGAGCTTCAAAACAAGGAAAGGGAAACAAGGCTCAAAAGGGCTATCAAAGGAATTAATTCAAGGTAAGTCCATTTGGCTAGAAGCTTATAAGAACAAAATTGCCTCAATCATTTCCAAATATGCATGTGAATTAGGACGCATCGACAAGAATCAAGCCAAGGCTATTGTGCAAGCAATCAATGGGGCAAAATACACCAAATGATTATGATGATGGATGGCTCAAATTCTCACAAAGGTAAACTCATCACTTTCAAATTGAGCTTTCAAAACTATCATGACAAACATGCAAAGTCGTACATGCACACAAAATTGACCCAAAATATTAGACTAACAATCCGACGAAACTAACAACATTAACAAATTAACCAACAAAACTAGCAAAACCAAAGAACACTCCCCCCCCCCCCCCATACTTAAACAACACATTGTCCTCAATGTAGCACAATTAAAAGATTAAAAACAATTAAATCATCAAATAGAATCGGACAAGTGTAGTAAAAGCAAAGAAGGAGATAGGAAAAGAAAAACTCCCTAAGTCATGGTGGAGGAAGAGTAGGGTGGAGTAAGGAAGTCTCTTCCACCACTACGTCCACTAGAGAAGGGTTCATGAGGAATGGCTTAAGTCGATGTCCGTTGACCTTGAAGCTCTTGTTTGTGGAGTCACTTTTGATCTCAACTGTACCATAAGGAAAAACATTAGTAACAACAAAAGGACCAATCCACTTAGACCTCAACTTACCACTCATGAGTCCAAGCCTAGAATTATACAATAACACTTTTTGCCCAACCATGAAGTCCTTTTTAACTATCATGCTATCGTGGAACTTCTTGGTCTTTTCTTTGTAGAACTTGGCATTCTCGTAGGCTTCTAGGCGGATTTCATCTAACTCACTCAGTTGCAACTTCCTTTCCTCACCAGCTTGATCCATAGAGAAGTTGCAAGTCTTCACTGCCCAGTATGCTTTGTGCTCAATTTCCACTGGAAGATGACATGCCTTTCCAAAGACAACCCGATAAGGAGACATTCCTATGGGTGCTTTGTAGGCAGTCCGATGTGCCCAGAGAGCATCATCAAGCCTGGTACTCCAATCTTTCCTGCTTGGCTGCACAATCTTCTCTAGAATTCTCTTGATTTCCCTGTTAGAAATTTCTGCCTGTCCATTGGTCTGGGGGTGGTATGGTGTGGATACCCTGTGTACCACCCCGTACTTTTTAAGCAGGGCATGCATTGTCCTGTTGCAAAAATGGGTTCCTTGATCACTAACAATTGCTTTAGGTACTCCAAACCTGCAAAACAGATTAGACCTGACAAAGTCTGCGACAACTTTAGCATCATTAGTTCTAGTGGACTTGGCTTCCACCCATTTTGAAACATAGTCAACTGCAAGGAGAATGTAAACATAACCAAAAGAGACAGGAAAAGGACCCATGAAATCTATGCCCCAGACATCAAACACCTCACAGAATAGCATAGGTTGCTGAGGCATTTGTTGTCGCCTTGTAAGTGTATTTCCTGCTCTCTGACACTACTCACAAGTGCTGCAAATCTTCCACGCATCTTTAAAGATGGTGGGCCAATAAAAACCACAATCAAGCACTTTGCGAGCTGTCCTTTGAACACCCAGATGACCTCCCGGTGCGGAAGAATGACAGAACTGCAGGACTGAGTCAGTCTCATGATCTGGAATGCACCGTCTAATGACCTGATCATTGCACAATTTCCACAAGTAGGGGTCATCCCAAATAAAATGCTTAGCATCACTTTTAATTTTATCTCTTTGGGCTTTAGATGCTAAGGGAGGAAAAACAGAAGCAACTAAATAATTGACAATATTAGCAAACCAGGGAGTAGAAAGAGAGTCAGAAATACTATACAGTATATACAAATGATCATCCGGGAAATCATCCCGAATAGGTGAATCTGCATCAGATACACGTTCGATCCGACTCAAATGATCAGCAACTAGATTTTGTGCTACGCTCCTATCACGGATCTCCAAGTCAAACTCTTGGAGCCAGAGCATCCATCGGATCAACCTAGGCTTAGAATCAGCCTTCTTCAACAAGTACTTTAGAGCTGCATGGTCAGTGTAAACAATAATGCGGGTACCAAGCAAATAAGATCGAAATTTTTCAAGAGCAAAAACTATGGCTAGAAGCTCTTTCTTCAATACCCTTATTGGAAATAATGTGGCCTAAAATTTAGAACAAGGTTAGTTTCAATGCATCTATTCAAAACTTTTTCCAAACTATTCAAACAACCCTCAAAAGAGGATCCATATACAGTGAAATCATCCATGAACACCTCTATGCAATTTTCTAAAAAATCACTGAAAATACTAATCATGCACCGCTGGAAGGTACCAGGGGCATTGCACGGGCCGAAAGGCATCCTCCTATAGGCAAAAGTGCCGAAGGGGCAGGTGAATGTGGTCTTTTCCTGATCCTCAGGAGCAATAGTAATTTGCATATAACCAGAAAAACCATCAAGGAAACAGTAGTGGGATTTACCTGCCAGGCGTTCGAGCATCTGGTCAATGAATGGCAGGGGAAAATGGTCCTTTTTGGTAACCTGGTTCAGCCTCCTATAGTCAATGCAGACTCTCCAACTGTTCTGCACCCGAGTAGGAATTAGCTCCTCCTTCTCGTTTTTTATCACTGTGAGGCCGGTCTTCTTCGGGACTACCTGGACGGGACTCACCTATTGGCTGTCGGAGATAGGATAAATGATTCCAGCTTGCAAAAGCTTGGTTATCTCCTTCTTCACTACATCAAGAATCACCGGGTTGAGTCTTCTTTGTGGCTGTCTTACTGGTTTAGCTCCATCCTCTAAATTTATTCGATGCATACATGTGGATGGGCTAATACCAGGAATGTCCGCCAGGGTCCAGCCTATAGCCTTCTTATGCTTCTTGAGAACTGCCAATAACTTCTCCTCTTGCTCATCAGCAAGGGAGGCAGATATAATCACTGGAAAACTCTTGCTATCATCCAAGTAAGCGTATTTTAAATTTGATGGCAGAGGCTTCAATTCTGGTATGGTCGGCTGGACAGTGGTAGAAGGGGATGGTTTCTCAGCCTTTACCTCATAAAGAAAGTCAGAGGTATGTGTACTTCCTGAAACATGGTTAGTCCTATCTGACTCTATAAAATCAATCTCAAGAGGTAAAACACCACCACCAGGCATGCAATCAATATCACTCTCAGATTCACTCTCAGCATCAAATTTAGACATATGATCAAGTACAATTTCAGACTCAATGCATGAAGAGTGAGAGGCATGCAGATTAGAATAAAGATCAGTCATGTATTCATCAACAACATGGTCAATTATTTCAGCACGAAATACAGAAAGATCTTCAGATGGGTATTTCATAGCATCCAGAATATTAAAATGAACAGTTATATCACCAAACTCCATGGATAGTGTGCCTGCATAAACATCTATCTTAGTTCTAGCAGTTTTCATAAAGGGTCTGATTAGAATGATGGGAACTGATCCTTGAGAAAATCCATCTTCCATATTCAAAATATAAAAATCAACAGGGAAAACCAGTTCACCAACTCTAACTAAGACATCTTCTATGAAACCAACAGGGTAGGCAACACTTCTATTAGCTAAATGAATTACCACATCAGTTGACTGTAAGGGACCTAGAGATAGAGAATTAAAAATAGATAGAGGCATAACACTAACAGAAGCTCCTAAGTCTAGCATGGCATTGTCAAACTTACTATTCCCTATAATATAAGGTATGCTGAATGTACCTGGATCTTTGCATTTTTCAGGAATTTGAGGAACAGATTTACCAATCAATGTGGAGACATTTCTGCCCATGCTAATCCGTTCACTTCCTTTAAGCTTCCGCTTATTAGTGCACAGCTCCTTCAAGAATTTGGCATATCTTAGAATTTGCTTTATTGCATCCAACAGAGGTATGTTTACCTCTACTTTTCTAAACGTTTCCAAGATCTCTTTCTCTGCCTCTTCCATTTTTTTGTTGGAAACTGCTCTTGGAGGGAATGGAAGAGGGGGAATGTGCTGCTTCTGCAAATCAGAATTACCTGTGGAAGAAGATTCACCTACACAGAAATTGTTAGGTAAATTTTTGTCATCACCTTTTTCTGGAGTAGAGTGAAGTTTGGCAGGTTAATTTGCAGATGAGGAAGGTGCTACAGGTTGAGGTCCTTGACACTGCTTTCCCGACCTCAATGAAATGGCACTGACATTTTTGGGATTTTGGACAGCTTGAGAAGGCAGCTTGTCAGAATTCTGGGACTGTTGTTGATTCAATTGGGTAGCCAATTGTCCCATCTGATTGGTTAAGCTCTGAATGGAGGCTCTGGTCTCTTGCTGAAACTGCATGTTCTGCATAGTCATTTGCCTCACAAGTTCTTCAAGGGAAGGTTGTGGAGGGGCCTCAACTGTTGGTTGTTTCTGGGGTTGTTGCTGTTGTTGGATTGGTGGAGGAATGTATGGTCTGCTTGGGCCAGCAGCATTTTGGAATGAAGGAGCAGGCTGCTGTTGTTGTTGCTGAGGGCTGGACCATCTGAGGTTAGGGTGATTCCTCCATCCAGGGTTGTATCTGTTGCTGGAGAGGTCATAATTGTTCTGTTGTGGTTGATTTTGCTGCTGAGGTTGAGGAGGTCTATTGTAAATATTTGCAGCATAAGCTTCAGGCTGCTCAATTGCTCCAGGTTGCTGCATGGAAGGGCAAAGGTCTGTATGGTGGTCAGGAGAGGAGCACAAACCACAAACCCTTGCGACAGGTATAGATTTCTGATTCAAGGCCAGCTGGGTTACCAAGTTAACTAATGCATCCAGTTTGCCTTCAAGCTTCTTAGTTTCAGATGATGCAGATGGGCTTGTAGCTACCTCATGCACTCCTCTAATGACTATGGCATCATTTCTGGCGCTAAACTGTTGGGAGTTGGAAGCCATCTTCTCAATTAAATTTCTGGCTTCAGCAGGAGTCATGTCTCCAAGGGCTCCACCACTGGCAGCATCTATCATACTTCTCTCCATATTGCTGAGTCCTTCATAAAAATATTGGAGAAGAAGCTGCTCCGAAATCTGATGGTGAGGGCAACTGGCACATAGTTTCTTAAATCGCTCTCAGTACTCATACAGGCTCTCTCCACTGAGTTGTCTAATACCTGAGATATCTTTCCTGATGGCTGTGGTCCTGGAAGCAGGGAAAAATTTCTCTAAGAATACTCTCTTAAGGTCATCCCAGCTCGTGATGGACCTTGGAGCAAGGTAATACAGCCAGTCCTTTGCCACTCCCTCTAATGAATGAGGAAAAGCCTTCAGGTGTAGGTTTGAACTACAGCTACTCTCAAATGATATCCAAATAACTTGAAATTTTGTGAGCAACCTTATAAAATGATGAGAAGATAGCACAAAAAATTTCAGACAAAAATTCAAAGTCTAACTATGAAAGCTAAAAATGGTAAGTTAAGAAAAATAAATGAATAAAACTTGAAAAATAAAAAACTTTTGACAGAATCGCTTTTTTTTTGGATGATGGAGACCTCAGCCAGCCTATGGCAGGCTGCCACGGCATAGGAAATTTTTTTCTACCCCAAATGCATATATAATAATTGTGATTCTGATAACCGGAGCAAAAGTTATGGCCGTTTGAAGTTTTGACAAACACAAAATTTGCTAGTTTTTTGGAACTTTCAAATCTGACCAAACTAAAGGCTCTAGCTATTTTTCCCACAAAATATGGATTAAAAGAAGTTACCACAAAAAAATTCAGCCAAAAATAACAACCCTAGCTACTAAAACAAAAAATCTCAAATAATTCAGCATGGGTGGTCGCTAAAATCCGTCTCTAATTGATTTCTACTACTACTCTGTTTTGCCACAAGCACAATCTTCACAGCAAAACACCCAAGACTGAAACAGGGGAAATGCTTAATGGGAAAACTGAAACAGAACACACATTAAACAAAATACCAGGACACTAAACAATACTAACACATATACTAACACAATACTAACAATTAATCATAAAACACGAAAGGATTAAACACACACACTAGCTAACTATTATGAACCTTTGGACACTGCTCCCCGGCAACGGCGCCAAATTTGATCGAGGCCGTACCCGAATCAAATAAACATGAAAATGCAGTAACTAGGAAGTGATCCTAGGTCGTTTCCCAACGAGCAGTGACAAACCAAATGTTCATAATATACTTGCAGTAACAGTAACGATTGGGGGGGTTTGTTTGTTTTGTGATTAAAGAGCAGAACAAGTAAACTGGAATACGAAATTACTAATATTAAAAACGGGTTGTTTCCTTTGATTCAGAAGCCATTCTCTTATCCTGGGTTATGTAGAATTCGTCCCTAACAGTCAACCACTTAATCCAACCCTATTTCAATTTACTAAGCGAAAATCAACTTAGGGTTGTCAATACGTGATTAGGCACCACATACACCAGTTAGCCCTTCGTCCATTAAGCATGAACGCAAGTTAGGCTCAGAGGCAATTAATCGAACACGAAGCGTGCACTGATTAATATTCACGAATTTGGGATAACTGGTGAAGGGAAAACTGCCAGGGAACCACATTACAAGCAAAACCTCAAAGAGAGTTGGGCTTTGTCCTCAAAAGGAAACAACACCAGAAAATCTAGCCTTCCATGGATTCAAACAGAAAACGCAAATGAAACATGAAGCAGAAACGTAGATCAAACAGAAACGTAAATGAGAGTAAAAGAAGAAGCAAGAACGAAATTGTAATTAGAAACAAAAAAACGTAAAATTGCATTATGTGAACAGTAGCATTAAGCAGAAAAACGAAAACCCTAAAACAAAAGCTCTGAATAATGAATAGCATAACAGAATGCCTTGCACGAATCCCAAGGCTGCTATTTAAAAAGAGTCACTCAAGGTCACTGGGCCCTATTACAATACTCTGGCCCAAAACGAAATAAACACTGAACAACATAAAATAAAATTGCGAAATTTCCTAATTAACTAAGGTAAGCGCTGCTTAATTTGCCCTCTTCAAGTCCATAACCAAAATCCGGATTAAGCCCAATGTTTCATTAATTCCTGAAATTAGATTAAAAACATCAAATTAGCTAAATGAGCCCAAATAATAAAACTGCCTGATTAATTGACAATTAAGACCAATCAGTAATTAAAATGGTGCAAAAAGGGTTTATAAAATAGAAGAAAATGATGGCACATCAAAGTGCCAAAGGAGTCATTACGCTAAGTGAGCTGTTTGCGCTTAGCGTGCATCATCGGCTAAGCCCAACACCAGTGTGCTTAGCGAGTAAAGGGGAATCTGGAAAGACATCTGCTACGCAAGCACGCGCTTAGCGCGTTATCAGCTCTCTAAGCGAGTCGTCTGTCGCTTACCAGGCTTACTGCGAGATTGGCGCTAAGCTTAAATTCACTTACTTGTGCTAATCGCGAGAATGGCACTAAGCACGACGTCAAGATCAGGAAGCCCTTTTTAAGCCTGATTTGCACAGAATTGTGGGGGGGGGAGCCATGGGAGAGCCAAGAGAACTATTCACTACTCAGAGGCCTGAAGAGTGTGAATTTCAGAGAGCATAGAGCAGAGCAAGGGGGTAAGTTTTCATCTTTTAGGGAGATTAGTGAGGTTTTGAGTGATTGTGAGATTCCTAGAGGTGGAGGAGACATCCCCACTCCTTTGTAAGCAAGCAATTTCTCTTGATTCCTTTTCTTTAGTGTAAAAGGAGCTTCCTTGCCATGAAAGGCTAAAACCCTCACTTGGGGATTCTTATTGAGTAGTTGATGTAAACTCTTTTTCATATCTAATTAAGGTTGTTTATGTGTTCACTGCTTCTATCTATGCTTATTTTATGGATGCTTGTGGCTTGATCACCCATTTGTGTGTGCTGTTAGGGACTTTAGCATTGGGAAATGTAGTGTTTTCTTAGAACTTGATAGAGCAGGGACTGCATAACTGCATTGCTAGGGATAGTGTGCAGGGTTTTAGTTTTCTTTATTATGCTGTGAGTATAATGTTGTTTAAATTAGGCTAAGTTCAACAAGAGGGATTTGCGAACGAAGTTTGATTTAAATTAGTCCAAACTCTGGAGGAATTGGTGTTTGGTATTTTTGTCCTCAGCATAGAACACATGAACATCTTTAATTAGAAAAACATCTTTAATTGCATCAACTTACTCAGTAGGAGGACCTAACGCCTTTAGATATCTATTTTCACACTTACTTGTTCTCGTTTATTGCTTTTACTTAGGATAGAACATACTTTTTCTTTAATTCACAATCATTAATTTATGTTTGCAAATGCCTGCTTACTTAACAAAACTTTGCTAAATGAACAAGTTCCCTGTGTTCGATACTCGGTTCATTCTGTTTTAATTATTTTAGTTGGTGACCCGGTGCGCTTGCTGGTAAGACCACTCCCATATAAAAACAAGTAATACCAATTTGGAAGAGGGAGTAAACAAGTATTCTGGTCGAACATAAACCAAGAGGAGAAATTTGTGTAAAGGAAAAAACCTTGTTTATAGGGTACTACAAACATGAAGACCTTACCAAAGAGGTTCTGATTGATGAATGGTTCGGTAAAAGTCATTTCATTTAGGTTTTCCAAATTTGAGGTTTATATTCTTATATTAGTTGTTGGATTGGGTCACAATTTTCCTTTTAGCACAAATGATATATTCAACAAGGGATATTGGAGAGTAGCAACCTAATGGAAGCATGAAAATTATTGATCGGATGAATAATATATTTAAGCTTTCACAAGGAGAACATGTTGCTATCGAAAACCTGGAGAATATTTACGATCAAGTTTCTTCTATTGAATTTGTATGTCTTGACTCTTGAGAATCGTATTCCTTCCAATCATTTTGGTGTCCTAACTACTAGTAAATTTATTACCAAAATCAAGTTGGAAAAATATGTAGAAGATCAGAGAATGTTACTCATATACTACTAGAGCTGATGAACTAAGTGTTTCACGAGAGAATTACAAAACTGAGACAAATGGGACCAATTGTGGACGACTAGTTCCTTAGTTCAGCTTGAATTTTTTTATTATGAAGTTCAAACTAAACAGGCAGCAAACTGATCCTTAGTTTGCTTTAGTTTATGCAGGCACTCCTACTTTTAGGCTTGGATATTAACCTTTCATCTCCAAACACATCCAAATTGCATTTGCTTCTTGTAGAACATATTATTCTTTAACAATATAAAAATTTTCACATCTGCATGTGCACATGTATATTGGTGGTAGTCCTACATCCCAAGTACTGGTGCATGTTGATCTATGTTAGTGATTTAGTGAATGTCCACATTCTATAGTTCAGTATCATCATTTGTTCAAGAGCTAAGACCATTCTTGTGGAATGTATTTCTACAACTATTTGTTCTTACTTTTTCTAACATCAACTATTTGCTCAAGTGCTTTGTTTTCCCTTTTCCTGTTGCTCACATTGTGGAAACAAAACTTTTTCAGGTGGCCGAGGACGTTAAGCATGGCTCAGGCGCTTTGTGAGCTTCAGTTGGAACTGCAAAATGGGTCACCTTGTACCATTGCTGTGTCAGGGAATTCAAAAGGCGAGACTGAGGGATTCATCCCCAAAACATCAGCTTCTAAAGAGACCAGGAGAAACAAGGTTTCAACAAGGATTTCACACTTTCAACAAGGAGAAACAAGATCTAAGAAGAAGAAAATAGAACATTTATTTGATTCCGTTAGTTCAAGAAATTCCCTATCAATTGAAATAATTAAGGTATAACTCTAACTCACAAGTACTTGATCTCTCTTGTATATTTTATATTATTACTACAAACTCCTCCTGGGGCTATTATTTTCATTACTACAGTATAATTTTTTTATCTATCTTAAACATTGAGTGTATAATAATTAAGTTCATGATGAGATGAAAAAATATGTAATAAGATTATTATTGTTATACAAAAGTGAATAACCAATTAATGATGGGGGTTTTGAACTGGTACATGGGAGAGAAGACATTTGTGGTGAGCTTGACATGTAGCAAAAGGCAGACACAATGGTAAAAACTGGTACATGGTAGAGAAGAGGTTTGTGGTGAGCTTGACATGTAGCAAAAGGTAGACACAATGGTAAAACTGTGTGAGGTGTTAGAATCTTTAAAGCTCAAAGTCATTATGGCTAATATCACTTCTTTTTCAGACACTCTTTTGAAGACAGTCGTCATCAAGGTTAACCTCCCTCTCATTTTCCCTTCTTAAACTAACATAAAAATAAATTATTCACTTGTTTAATATTTGAGTTTAACATACGATTTAAATAGTTTTTAAAAGAATAATATTATATATATATATATATAATAATAATAATAATAATAATAATAATAATAATAATACTCATCAGCTAGAATTTTTGGGGCCACATATATACTAGGAAACATATGGACCACTTTAATAAAAGTGGAAAACCCATTAATGGGATAATAGGTATTTTAGGGTCAATGATGAGAATTAAGGACCTCATGACAGTGTCCAATTCAAATCAATTGATGAGGTAAAAAGCAAGGAAGGACCCCATGAATATTGTTCCTTAAACAAAGATGATCCAACATCTTTAAGTTCCCAATCAGCTGTTAGGCTTTAAAATAATAAATTGTTAAAGTTGTTAGGCCAACTTTAATGGAAAAAGCTTTTCCATATTGATGCTAATTAAGGTGGTTAGATTTCACGGAAGAAATTATTTTTTTCAAAGTGCTGAATCAAGATTTCAATTCGTTAAAGATTAAAAAAAAATCCATTTTATGCTCAAAATTAGTGGAAGATATCCTCTGTTAAAATAAATAAATAATAAAACATAACTAAGTAATGGACATTCTATATTGGTTATATAGGACCTTATAACCTTTGTCGTAGGTAACATTGTAGAATGTTATCATCTACGACGACGGTTCCCAAAAAACCTTCTTAGAAAAGCTACAATTCTAAGACGGTTTTCAGGAAAATAACCGTCTTAGAATGTCACCATTCTAAGACGATTTTCTGACAAAATGTCTTAGGATGTCTACAATCTAAGAAGGTTTTTCAAAGACCAGTCTTAGAATGTTTTTTTTTCAAAAAAAAAATAAAATATATTGAGGATTCTAAGACAGTTTTTTGAGAAAACCGTCTTATAGGTTTTTCAGAGAACTGTTTTAAAATGTGTGTTTTCTTCAAAAAAATAAAAATTTCAGATACATTTCTTGCAATCAATCTCAGGTTTCTATTTCTAGCCACATGTTATTTGAATTTCATATATTTTGAAATAATAATAATAGAACTAATAATAATAATAATATATGGACTTTTTATGTGATTTTTTAGAGTTGGTCTCACAGTTTCATCCCATTTAAACTAATAGACTAATCTCTTTTTTGTTATCAGAAATTTGTGGATGAAAAATAAATAAACAAACAAAGTGCTACCACTACATAGCATAAAATTATGTGACAAATACCTGAACTGTGCAAATGATAACATCATTTTGTGGTGGTAGAGAGAGTTTGAGGTTGCCAGCATCTCATTTCACCACATCTTCGATCACCATTTTGAAACATATACATGACATAACCTTGCCAACGACTTTCTTGTCATGGTCCTTCATATGTAATGTGACCATGGTTTTCTTGCTACTTGGTTTTCACGTTATGACAAAATCACTATCTATAACCTATATAATTCTACCTATATGGAATGTGACAGATTTTGTCAAATCAATTACCTGCAATGAAGATAACATTTGAGAATTGAATTCAGTTTTGAATTAAGTCAACCCCATCATACATTCAACACCCAACAAAAAAAATGAAAAAACACTCACTTGCAAATGACTTTTAATTTCATCATTTGTAAGGCCTTCCACCTACATCAATTCTCTAATTTGTTTGGGAGTGGCCACTACAAAACAAAATAAACCAATTAGATTCACATTGTGATGCAATCCTACCCCCTAAGGGCATTGGATAGAAGACTCCAAGAAGATTGGGCCAAAGATGCAGGAGAAGGCCCTAGGGTTCTCATGAGCCTTAGGATAGATTTTGGGCCAATGGGCTAAGTATGAGCCCACTTATCTTTGTGCAGATTAGATTAGGGTTTCATTACTTTTGGGCCTTGTATTTAGGGCTCCATAGTGTAGGGAGGGTACCTAGTAATGTAGGATTTTTCATCCTTTGTATTTTAGGGCACCTAGACTAGTTTTTGTAATAGGGGTAGTTTTGTAATTTCACATGCATTAAGTGCACTATTTGATGTGTGTGTGTTCAGAGAGAAATTTAATTGAATTGGGAGAAGCCCAATCCAATTAAATTTTGGACCTTCCTAAGGGGGAGGTGAGCATTTGCTTGCTACACCCCATTGCCACATCATATAGTCACACTTTGTGCATGTCCTTCATGCTTTACATGTCTCATGACACCTAAGTATACTTAGTGAAGAATCTTGGACTTGATCTTGGATTAGTGGGCTGAACCATAGCTAAAATTCACTAATCATAATTAGTGAAATTTTTGGCTCCAAATTTGGCTCCACAAATTCAAATTCAAATTCAAGTGAAATTTGAATAGAAATTTAAATTTCCCTCCAATTTTGTGTGACACTTTGGCCATAAATAGAGGCTTTGTGTGTTCATTTCTTTTAACTTTGATCATTTCAGAATTACACTTCAAAGTTCAGACCACATTTGAGGTATAAAATTTCGTGCTCCTTCTCTCCTTCTCCCTCCACTCATCTTCCCCTACCTTCAAGCTCTTATCCATGGCTTCCTATGGTGGTGAGCTTGTTCTTGACTCATCTTCTCCTTGAAGTGGAATCTCCAATCGCCTTTCCTCTTTCTCCATTCTGCTGCCATTGATCTTCAAGAAGCAAAGGACTCCATTGATGAAAAAGATTCAAGGCCTACAAGCTCTACATGGAGCTACATCACATTGATCCCACACAGGACAAGATCCATAGTTTCATGAGATCAAGAGTCAGCTAGGCCTACCTTGTGCTCCACCAGAAACTGAAAAATGATGCCCAAACTAAATTTACATCTAATAAGATTTTATATAACTCTCAACTCTTCCCACAATGCAGCTAAGAGATTTAAGAGAAAAATGACGCGTATAATGTATTGATGTCTCCAAAGAACTTGTGCCAAACTAAAGGAGTTGAGAAAGAGTTAATTCAGTATAGGAAAAGATGAATCTATATTGCCCTATAAAAATTTTCATTATTTGAAAGGCAGGATTACAAGATCTATTATATTTTTTTTCTAATTTTTTGGGTTTAGAAAGATGGATAATATAGGGGATTTGGATGTCTATAAGTTCCAAATACACAGCTTGTTAATGAATATCTACTACAAGTTCAAAAGATATGCCATATGTTCCCACCAGTAACAGACAGATCATTCCTTTGTTCCCTTAGGTTTTGCAAAATCAAATGATGATAGATTAGTTGCTTATATGACATAGATCATGCTTTTTCTAAAAGAATGTAAGACACAATAGCCAACTATTTTGATATCAACAAATCACTCACATAATGAAAAAGCTAGTGATTTCAAAGTTGACATTATGTAAATCTTATTTTAATACTTGACTATTTGATCCATATATGTACAACTATTCATCTAGTATTGATATGCCCATTGTTGCAGTTGAGTGTGATGATACATTGCTGGAATATGAAGTACAAGAAACATTAAAAGGATTGCTAAAACATGCAAAAGAGTATGTTCAATTTGATTTACAGAATACAAAATTACCCACTAAGTTGTTTGCACCCCGATTAGTGCATGCAGACCAGCTGAGGCCACAACTTCTACTGACGAACTTTTAAAAGTTGATGCCTAAACGCAACACTAGCAGCTCCATCACCTTCCTCTCCATTCACTGCTAAATTACGTCCAATCATAACAACAATACGCTTTGATAACTGAGACTAGATTTCATTTGTCATAGCCATAAACGTACTAAAATACACAAACAATCAGACAAAAAAAACAAAGAAGAGCTCCTAAACACATAAATTGCATCATGCAACTAACATTTCACTGTCATGACTCATAAACTATTTGTATAAAAAGTTAAGAAAATAACTCCAATGCATTCCAATTTTTGTCCACCATTACTTACATTAACATTGAGCTTCAACATCATTAAAAAAATTACTATAACAAGGTATATGATTAAAAATAAAATAAGCATTTCATTTTCCAAATTGAATTGTTAACTCTAGCGTTGTTAAACAACCACATTCATATTGATATAAAGAAGCAAAAAAAATATGATGAACGAAGCAATACCCTATGAGTAGGTCATTTCCATCTACATAGCATGGCAAAGACATATTGGCTAGAATTGTATTGAAGGGTAGAAAATGCGCTGCCACTTTCTCCCATTCTCATCCTCTTCAATCTCTGGAGCTCTGCCTTTATCTCTTCAGCTCCATTAAGCTTTGGACCAAGTTCCAAACCAAAGGTCAACCCTTCCATGTCATATATATCATATATTTGCCATTTGTTTGGATCTGAGAGAATCTCATACTCTTCGCATATTCACTAAAAGTTCTCCGTAGCAATATATCCTTCATCTAGTAATAGAAGAAAACAATATGAATGAACAAATTGCAAACCAAAGTGAATTACTGAATTAGCATAGAGAGAGAGAGAAAGAAAGAAAAATACATGATGAGCTTGGTATTTATCAGGATGATAAATACAAAATGGTTTTGGTAGGGTCTGACAATGGAACCCATGTTTTTGCAATTTTGATAGGTGATTTCTGCAATTGCGATTGCGATTGTAACATCGATTGGGTTCGAATTGATGAACGAAATCAACACCAAAAGAGAAAATCAAAGAGGGTTTTGTGAAGTGTTAAGAGAGAGAGAGAGTAACTAACCTAACTAGTGAATGGTGACGATAGTTTTGTTGAGTTGAATCAATAGGGAATAATTCAATGGTGCGAGGTCAAGTAAGCTCTTCGATTGGGATGAGTTACCCTTACCCTTCTCTTTCTCTTTCTCTTTCTCTTTCTCTTTCTCTTTCTCTTCCTCTTCCTCTTCCTCTTCTTCTTTTTCGTCTTTGACATCGTCTTTTTCTCGAACATTCTCCTTCCAAGTCCAAACCCTAAATACCCCCCTCTAGAACAAACATCGCCACCCCTAGATCCCACCACCACCTTCTCCACCACTCCACAACCACCAATCCCAATCCCCAAATACCCCCCTCCCCACAAAAAACACCCAACCACAGAACCCCACCCTCAAACACCATCATCGCTCCAAGTACCACAAGCCAGTTCCCTACAACGGCAGCGTCATCACCTCTGACGATGCAGACCGCGCTACCGTAATCTTGGATTCCAGCGTGTCGTACCTACTCCACAGCGTGCCATTTGAGTTTCAATTTAGCTACTTCGAGACGCTGAATCTGAAGCCGGTGGCCCTCCACCAACCGTTGTTCCTGCCCTTCGCGTTGCCTACGATGCCACAGTTGTGGATCGGGAAGGCACAGCTGAAGGGCAAGAAGGATCCCCACTGCCCAACCACATCGACTTCAACATCGAGATCTCCATTATCGTCCGACTCAGTGACGGTGCCCTCCTCCTTGCCAACATTGTCGAGGGCATCCATATCCAAACCCATGCCATCCTCCACCAGAGAGAGATAAAGTGAGAAAAGTGTGTGTGTGAGAGAGAGAGAGAAATAAAGGGGCAGTGTGCTACCTGATAAGATAAGAGAGAGAGAGAGAGGGAGAGAGAGAGAGAGAGAGAGAAATAAAGGGGTAGTGTGCTACCTAATAAGATAAGATAAGAGAGAAAGAGAGAGAGAGAGAGAGAGAGAGCATAATCATTCAAAGAAAATTTTGTAAAACCGTCTTTATAGAGTGTTCACCTAGGAAGGTTTTTTGAATAATCATTCTTAAACTTACAATTCCAAGACGGTTATTCAAAGTCATCATTATTAATGAACTTAATTACGATATTGCCATCACATTATCTTCAAAGACGGATTCTACCAACTGTTGTTGTTGGCGCGTCATAGTAAACAACTTTTGTAGTAGTGCCACGAGCCAAATTCAATTTCTTGGTATTTAGCTTGGTTTGTATTTTCATTTCTACTTGACAAAATAAATAATTATAAAATTAATTTTATTTTTATTAAACATGGTAAGCACAAAAAATATATTGTTTTTTTCCTAGCTTATAGTAGTATGAATTGTAGGGGACAAAATACAACTTTAGAATAATATTGCTCTGCCTTTGCCTTGCAACATTCCTTAAACTTTTGATTGACTTTGATATTCATGAAGATTTTATAATTTGTTCCTAAGAAGCCAATTTTATATTTTCCTTTGTGCAATGTAATTTGTCTTGTTAAAAATATTCCTATCTTTAATTTACAGACGAGCATTTTGGGATAGGAGTATCTCACAGGAGGTCAGCGGTGCTGGTGCAGCTCGCCAAGGCCATCGAGGCCGACACCATGTAAGATGTTTTCATAAATGTTGAAATACATACTATTAATTCAGTTGTATTTTTATTTTCATAAATTACACAAGTAAGCACTGAGAGTGGATATTAAATGGTAAAAATAGATAAAACTAAGATTATAATCTTTCATTTTAATCTATTCCTGGATTATCTAGAAAATTCAATCTTTAATGCTCTGGAGTTTGAGAGTATCAAGCGTAAGAATTTTTTTTTCAATCTTTAGAATTCTCATAATAATGCCTAGAACATAAATGTTGAGTGTCAACTCATATACTGCCATAAATCTTTACATAATCATTGTATATGTATTCTCGTAGTAAAAAATACTAATGCTTTTGGAAATTTTGTATAAATGTTGTCTATGCTTAATAGTTCTATTATTATTATTATTATTATTATTATTATTATTATTATTATTATTATTATTATTATTATTATTATTATTATATTGTTTCAGCATTTATGAAACTTGTGATGTGAAATGAATGATCATAAGAATATATGAAATTGAAATAGCATGTGACTAGGAATAGAAATTATTTTTTTTTTAAAAAAAGACATTCTAAGATATATCTCTAGAAAATCGTCTTAGAAAGTCTACATTCTGAGATAATTTTTTCAAAAACCATCTTAGAATCCTCAATATTTTTATTTTTTTTACAACATATTCGACATTGTGGATAAGTTTTTTTACAATAGCAACAATGTTGTTGGTGTAGACAAGCGATTTAGAACATCCGGGAAGACCTAGTGCCTTCTCTCTCTCACGCCTCCCTCTCTACCCTCCATCTTGCTCATTTGTCTCGACCTTTTGTTGGGAAAACTATAAGAAGAAGAAAAAATAAAGGAAAGATAAAGAAAAAGAATGAGCCTTTATCGAATTTCTATTGTAGTTGTGTGTTTTGATTTGATTTTTCAGATTCCATGATGCAGAACTAAAGAAACACTTTGAATCGAATATTTGATTATTCAAAAATGTTTTTTTCTCGTATATTTGATATAGGTGTTTCATTTGTTTTGCTTTTGGATTTGATTTTTGAAGATTTTAAGAGTTTTTTCCTACAAAAGCATTTTTTGGCGGTTTTTAGCCGCCAAAAAATGAATCATCATATAAATAATGCCACGTAGGTAGTTAACAATGGATTTGGACGAAAAGGTCCAAAATATTAGATGGAAAAAAAGTTTGAGGATGAAGACTAGTCTCCGAAAAGTTAAAAGACTAAAATCATAAAATTCAAAAAGTTTGGGGCCCAAAAACATAGTTTACTCTATAAAATATAAATAAACAGCGAAGTATGAGATATTGTGAAGTGGTTAGACCTCTTTGGGATCATTGTACGACATTTAGATGACCTAGTACAATTGTAGTTCATATAAGGTCATCCTTGTGGAACTAAACTTACCCATTCCTATAAAAAATCTCCATATGTAGACACAATACTCTATATCAATGTATGTCATTGGTGACTTGCGATTGATGCTAAAAAGTGTTCATATATTGATGCCTCAAACTCATAACCAATGAGGAAAATATTATGTAGTTGAGAAGATAGAGAAGGAAAGCTTAAGCTATGAAGACTACCTCACCTTCTGCCACATGTTGATGGTGCAAGTCTCATAACCAATAAAACTACACATTTGTCTCATTGTCTGTAGCTAAATATGCCATTTTGGAGTTAACTTTAAGCAATAGTCCTATCACAATCATGGTCTCGTCTAGTGAAAGAGGTATATGGGAATAGGGCTTCCTAACAATAGGAATGTATAAGAGACATGACACATTATCCAGTGTGATGGTCATTTCCCCTATAGGAAAGTTAAATAAGAAGGTTTCCTATGTCACCGCTTAACAAATGCATATAATATGGCTTTATTTACCATGCCATACCATCCACGTGCAAAAGGAGCCAACCCAAAGCCATACCTCAAAACATATGGATCTATAGGCATGGCATCAGCCTTTGTAATACTAACAGATTTC
The DNA here is from genome assembly GCF_000004515.6 of Glycine max. Taxonomy (NCBI): domain Eukaryota; kingdom Viridiplantae; phylum Streptophyta; class Magnoliopsida; order Fabales; family Fabaceae; genus Glycine; species Glycine max. The sequence goes on along the minus strand of NC_038252.2, from coordinate 8,853,381 downwards.
AATGGTGGTTTGTTCATTCCTTCCCACAATTGTGGGGCAATATGTCCTACATAAGGGCTTAGTACAAAGTGGTCCACATGACCTCCTTTATAAAAGGAACTATTACTCCTTTGCCTATGCTTCATTCGTGTCACATTATTTGGTGACTCTAGTACCTCCACTGTAGCAATAACAACAACAATGAACCTAACTAAAACTAGTTCATAATCCTTAACCATGGAAGTCACATGATCCTACACATTGTTAAAGCTCTTTACCTTCAAGCAAAAGTTGCAAGTGGCACTTATTCAACATGGATAGACCCACATCATCTCCCTTACTTCCAACTCGTCAACTATGTTTGATTTATCACGTTGATGACATATTTTATAAAAAATAAATTAATTTTAATAATTTTAAAAATACCAAATGGAAACTTGTTTCCATTGAATATACTGCGAATGAAAAAAAAAAGTTGGGAGACCTTACATTGACAATGACTGCATAAGGGAGAGAGATTGAGCTCCACATAAATTCCTAAGAGTGAGCTTAAGGATAAAGGTCACTTTGAGGGAGAGGAAGAAAAATCTTTAGGAGAGGAGAAAGTTAAGGGAGAGAAGAGGTTGAAAGAAACAAGGGAGAGTTTGGGAAAGGAAGAAGACGAAATGACAGGTGGGGTTCTATGGTGGGTGGGGGTATTTAATAGGGGAGGAAGGGACAAAGGATAATTTTGTAGGGGTTTAAATAATAAATATAAGGGTGCCAATAACAACCACCTTGAAGTACTAGGCTACCTCCCCTTGGGCTTCGAGCACAAATAAACTATGCCTAGTTGTTTGAAACTCATGGATACAAGGATGTTTTGTTTCTATAGAGAAGCTTTTTGTGTACTATAATTGTCTAGTTCTTCCTTTTAACATTTATTTACCTTTAGTTCCTTTGAAATTCCATTTCCCGAATTATGCTAACTCCTATATTCGCTATTTCTATTCTTTGTTTACTCACCTTCTTCCAAAAATCATTTCATCAAATTTAGGTCTTAATAAGCTCTTGAATCTTTGGTAAGAAAAGGTAGTGTGCTTCTACTTTTGAATAAAAAATAAATGTTAAAAAAACAATGAAATACAATAAGTCATGATAAAATAAACTAGGCATAAGAACAATTATAGTACTTTTTGATGATGAGGTAAATAATGAGTTAAGATCGAACACACTAAAAACAATAATAATTATAAAAAAAACATAATAGGATGGGAAACATTCATAATTAGTTGAAGTATAGCTTAAGCTTGATTGCATTCCATCTTTGTGGGATGACAATGCTAGCTAATGTCTAAAAGAATACACCTTTGTGTTAGTTTTGTAGGCTATCTTGTATGGTTCCTCCTAGTTTTCTAGGAGTTTGTTGCCTCAAGTGTTTATCTTTGACATATACTCATCTTAATAGTTAACACAGTGTTTCTCACTTAAAATTCACAAGGTTTGACACAATGATTATATTTAAAGGACACCCTTTTCTTGGTAGCAACTTCTTTAATTTTTGTAATATTTCCTTTTCTCTTCTATCATATCCATCCCTTCCCTTAACAATTGGTTATTGGAGCTTGATGGGAATGATATTGGAGGTTCGAGTACACCTTGGATACCAAATGCTCAAGATGACTAGAACCTCTAAAAATCACCATAAAGGCACCCTCATGAGGTAAAAACAAAGCACTATAGAGTTATGATGATTGCGAAATGTACAACAAGAGATCACCATATCTAGGATTCATCCTCAAAGATTTGCTTGACAAAATCATGTAACCAAATCTACCATTAATAGTCCATGAGGGGGATCACTATAAGAGAAGCTAAATCAATGAGGTCAAGAACCTAATTCTAATTCGGGTACATTGTATACAAGTACACATCTTGACTTAGGTGTCAGAGTGACTTTGTGAGTATTGCCCTTCGTGCTCCATCATTTAGAGCAGAAAGAGACAACGAAGATAAAAGGCTATGGAAGCAGTACCACTAGAAGGTACATTTTCAATATCAATACAAGTGAACCCTTGTAACACATACTTGGAGTGAAAGTTCACTTTGTCAAAACAAAACCCTTCTGAAACTTACTTGGATAGGAAATTCACCTAGTCAAAATAAGACCAATTAAAAGAAAAAAATTTAGACAAAAAGTTCATTTGATAACTTGAATCTTCTTTTATATTAATAAAGTAAACCCTTATGGCATTTACTCAAATTGGAAGTTTACTCTGTCAATATATAACCCTTCCAACACTCATTCGAATTGAAATATCTTTTTCAATTAAAGAACATTTTCAAATGTAACCAACATGTGAAATCAAAATATGATGTTACGTTGCAGATATCTATTATATTAATTAACACTATATAGGGTAAAGAGCCAACATAAATGTGAAAATTAAAAGGAAAAAAATAGTTCATTAAATCAAAATGGTGTTACATCAAAGGGAATTGACAAACTGATTTCAAAATGAAACAAAATTACAAAAATTCATTACTCAGCTTTGGCATGGACATCCAGATTCTTGGCCTCAAGTTTGTTGCCTTAAGGATGATCCACGTGGTTCAAAATTTCTCCTAAAACCACCAACACTACATTATTTACATCCTTCTCAACATCAAAATGAGAAATTTCAGTGGCTTCTAGAATCACCTCAACTTAAGAACCATCTTGAAACCCGCCACATGCTTGGAGTATATTTCATTCTTAGCCTACTATAATAACATTTTAGCGTGAGCCTTGCCAGCAATCCCTTCATCCCTTTCCTTGGTAAATTGAGACAAATCTTGGTTCAGTGTTTTAAACTCTATGGCAAGGTTGTTAGCAAACCTTTTAGCATGAAGACACTAAGCTTCCCAAGTAACCCTTTTTTCTCCAAGGTGCTTAACCTTGGCATCAAGGTCTTTAATATACTTTTTGTGTTAGAGATAAGGGAGCAAAAACATGAGCAACATGGAACAACCTAAGGCTAAAGCTTGAAGCTCAAGGAAAATTTTGAAGAAGTTTTGGCTTTTACATGCCAAACTCCTTTGAGTGGCATTTGTATTGATTGTTAACTTAATTGTTGCATCTCAGTACATTTGATATTTGTTTTTCATTATGCATCATCATAGTGAGAGTGAAAAAAATTTCCTAACCGATTACTAGGGGGGTTAATCGATTAATTCTCTCTTGTTTAAGGTCTTCGGAGGTGAACAAGAACACTTTAATCATTTACTTAGGTCATCTAATCGATTACATTGTTCTTGAGGTCTTTTCCAGATGTTGGATGAATACTTTAATTGATTACTTAGATAATCTAATTGATTACTACCTTATAGATTTAATCGATTACAGGTGGTTATAACTGTTTTCTCTATAAATAACCAGCTTGTGTTCACATCTACACATCATGAGATCATTAGAGAATACTCAATACATCTCAAAAATTACTTCTTAGCCTCAGAATGAGCAATATTTCATACTTTCATTGGTGAATGAGAGAAGAAGAGAAAAGAGCTTTATAGTGACTCACAACTTCTTAATCTTTTGATTTGCAAGATTTTTTCTTGAAAGTGAGTTGTGTTTTTCTTTTAAGTAGAGGAAGATCAACGTCTCAATCTAGCAAGGTTTTTTTTTGGAAAGATTGGTCAGGTTGTATCTCTCCTACTTTTTTCTTTCATGTGTATGATTTTTACATGGTCTTGTGTTTATGCATGAATTGCTTACAACATACTAGAATAGGGTTTTCTAGTATGGGCTAAGAGTAGGGTTCTCTTAGGCTTATATTCACAGAGGGTCCTAGTGTTGGATGTTGGATCAAGTGGTCTCGGAATAATTAAGAAAGGGGGGGGGGGGGGGTTGAATTAATTATTACTAGACCTTTACTAATAAAAAATTACCCTTCTTAGTCTTTTACTATAATGTTAAGAAAATAAAGAACAGAGATATAAACTTAACCAAAAGTAAAAGCGATAATAAAAGTGCACAGTGGAAATTAAAGAGTGTAGGGAAGAAGAAGACAAACACAAGAGTTTTATACTGGTTCGGCAACAACTCATGCCTACATCCAGTCCCCAAGCGACCTGCGGTCCTTGAGATTTCTTTTCAACCTTGTAAAATCCTTTACAAGCAAAGATCCACAAGGGATGTATCCTCCCTTGTTCTCTTTGAACAACCTAGTGGATGTACCGTCCACTAGAACTGATCCACAAGAGATGTACCCTCTCTTGTTCTCAATCAACAACAACCCAAGTAGATGTACCCTCTACTTGCACCACAAAGGATGTACCCTCCAATGTGTTAAGACAAAGTTCTCAGGCGGTTAGTCCTTCAAAACATTGTGAAGGGGGAAACAAAAGAATTCTCAGGCGGTTAGTCCTTTGAAATCTTTTGTTTATGGGAAAGGGAAGAATCAAAAGAATTCTCAAACTGTGTCGTTTTGAATTCTTTGACAAGGGAGAAGGGAGACACAAAAGAATTCAGGCGGTTAGTCCTTCGTTCTTTTGGAAAAGGGAGAAGAGAGACACAAAAAGAATTCAAGCGGTTAGTCCTTGGTGAATTCTTTTTGGCAAAGGGAGAAGAGAATGAAAAAGATGAATAACACACTTTTGTTTTCAAGGTTTAGAAAACCAGAAAACTTTAGAAAGCTTTTTGCAAAGGAAGAAGAAGAAGAAGTTCAAAGAGATTCAAAGGTTGTAAACGAATATGTGGAAAAGTTGTTGGTAAAGGTTGTAAGTATTGTAAGTATATTTCTTAAAATGCAAGTTAAGGTCTTGCTTTTATAGACTCTTCATGGGTCAAGAAAACCATTAGAAGAGTTATAACCTTTAGAAAAACTTGAAAACCATTGGAAGAGTTACATCTTTTGATTTTTATTCAAAACTTATCACTGGTAACCGATTACCAAATCATTATAATCGATTACACAAAGCATTTTTGTGAAAGGATGTGACTCTTCACAATTAAATTTGAATTTTAACGTTCAAACACACTGGTAATCGATTACCAAAATCTTGTAATCGATTACACCATTTTAAAACTAATTGGAACATTGTAAATTCAGTTTGAAAGCTTTTGAAAACTAAATTTGCTACTGGTAATCGATTACCAGAGAGTAAAAACTCTTTGGTAAAAGCTTTTGTGAAAACTTCATGTGCTACTCAATGTTTTGAAAATCTTTTTAGTACTTATCTTGATTGAGTCTTCTCTTGATTCTTGAATCTTGAAATCAAATTTCTCTTGATTCTTGAATTGTTCTTGACTCAATCTTGAAATAATTCTCTTGGGAATTGTTCTTGACTCAATCTTGAAATCATTCTCTTGGGCTTTTTGTCATCATCTTTGTTATCATCAAAACAACTTGAATCAATCTTGATTCAACATCATGAAGCTTGCTTCTACATTGGATGCCTTAGTCTCCTTTTCCGGGGTAGGAATTGTAGATTGATTATTATTGCTTGTAAGAATTATTGATGCATAGTGGAAATCTAATTCAAGTTGTGGATTAGATAACTGGATTAGCTTATCTAAAAATAGAGAGTGAACCAGTATAAAAGATTGTGTCTTTTTCTCTCTTGCTCACATCTTTCACTCATTCAAGGTTTAATCAACTCATTCAAGTTTTATTCAAGGTTTGAAAACATTCAAGTTTTATGATTTTGAAATAAAGGATGTTAATGAAGGATCATGTGTAAGGAAGGATTGATTAAGTATTGATTACATTTTTCATGGAATGCCATCATTAAAGGTTCTTTTATTCCCATTAAAGAAGTGAACAGTGAATTAATACCTAAAGAATGGGATGAAATAAGAAATGATGAGAAAAGAAAAGTGAAAGATGATCAAAAGGTGAAAAATATTCTAACTTCTAGTTTATCCTCTGATGAATTCTTTCGTACTGCAAGGTGAAAAAGTGCAAAGGAAATCTAGAATATGCTTGAAGTCACTCATGAAGGTACAACGGATGTGAGAAGAGCAAGGAAGCACACTCTTGTATCCAAATATGAAGCATTTCAAATGAAGAATGGGGAAACCATTTCAGAACTTCAAACAAGATTCACTCATATTGTGAACCATCTCCTTGGTCTAGGAAAAATATTTGAAGATGAAGAGTTGAACATCAAGATCTTAAATTGTCTCTCAAGAACTTGGGAGCCAAAGATTACAGCAATCAAGGAATCCAAAAATCTAGCTACAATGACGATAGAAGCTCTCTTCGATAAATTGCTAGCCTATGAACATGAATTGACTCAACAATATTATGCAGAAGAAACATAAAAGAAAAGGAGAGGAATAACACTAAAAGTCAACTCCTCAAGGGAAGAATGTCAAGACAATTCCAACAGTGAGGAAGATGCTGAAAACTTCAACCTAATGGTAAGAAAATTTGGAAAATGTTATTAAAAAACCAATGTTAATGAGTTCATGTTATTTATGAGTATGTCACTGCATTTTTGTTAACATCGGTTTTTTTTTTCTAAAACCAATGTTAAGCTAGCAATGTTAAAAACAATATTTATAGTAATGCTACCCCTTCTATCTTCTTTCGATCCTCTGCTTCCCTTCTTCCTCTTCTTCTCCAACTCAACTCTTCTTCTTGGAATTGGCATTCTTATTTTGAGTTTTGGATATGCTTCTAGAACAAGCATTCCATAAGGGTATAAATACTCTTATAGAATGGTCTTTTCGGAAGGAAAAATCTTACGAAACACCTTTTTTGTAAGCAAAAATAATGTTTCCCAAATGATCATTCTAGAAGATACAAAATGCACTTTAGGAAAGGCTATTTCAAATTGCAATTTTTGCTTCTGGAATGGTTATTCCATAAGCTAAAGTAGTGCTTTCTGGAACGCCTTTTTTGGAAGATACAAAATATACTTCTGAAAAGCTACTATGGATTGTAGTTGTTGCTTCTAGAATGGCTTTTTCGTAAGCATAATAATGATTTCTAGAACCTTCTTTCCAGAATATACAAAATACACTTTTGGAAAGGCTGCTCCAAATTTAAAAAAGTGGCTTCCAGAATGCCCCTTTCGTAAGCAAAAATGTTTTCGAAATAACCATTATCGAAAGACCATTCCATAAGCATTTTTTGCTTATGGAAAGGTCATTCTGAAAGCATTTTTGCTTATGGAAAGGTCATTTCATAAGCTTTTTTTTATAGTTAATTAAATTTGATAAAGGGAGAAAGACGATGAAGAAAAGAAAAGAAAAGAAAAGGGTGAATTTTACCTTCACGGAAGAAGGAAGGAGAATGAGGGAGCATGACAATGACGAGGCAAGAGGAAGGAAGAGTTGTCGCGGGAGGAAGGGATGTCGTCGTGGGGGTGTGCCGTCACGGGTTGAGAGTGAAGGGAGAAGGGAGGTGTTAGGGTTGGGAGATGGGAGGTGAAATTTTAAATAAGGATATTATTGTATTTTTATTGAATAATGGGAGGTGCAGGATACACCTAGGGAGGTGTAGGATTCAAGTCTCATTATAATATAAGACATGATTTAATTTATACTTTGAATAGTTTAAGTAGATGAGTAACTTCACACAAATAATCTAATGATTTATTCCTCTTACGTGTAGCATGTATTTAAGAAAAAATTTATATATTTGAAATCTAATCTTGTTTATTTTTGAAACATAAGTTATCCTTAATTAATATGCTCTATTGTCTTTTTCTTATACAACTTTTATTTTAAAAAAAAATTCTTTGTTTCCTTTGTTGTGCTATGCTGGTGTAGACAATGTTTGAGTTTCAATACAATGACTGATACATATAGTTTATGTTAGTTGTTGTATTGAATTTTGAATTGTCTGTTTGGACAGTTCGGGAAGAGTTATTTTTTGAATTGTCAACAAGATGCACAAAAAATGGGTGGAAAATATTTGTGTCCTTGTGTTAAATGTGGGAACGAAAGACGGCATGTAGTGAATGACATAAAGACACATCTTATCTGCGATGGGATTATTTCGAGTTATACAAGATGGATATGGCATGATCAATTGCTAGACATCCCAAGCTTGTCCCAAGCTAAGCATGTTGTTGTAGACATGGGGAATCGATTAGACGACATGATTCACGATGTTGGACAAGAGTTTTTTTCAGCAAGCACGTGCACCTTTGTATGATACATTACAAAGTGATTTGAAGAAGCTTTTGTATCTGAGGTGCACAAAGTTTAGACGATTGTCAGCGGTGTTAGATTTGGTAAATTTGAAGGCAAAATATGAGTGGAGTGATAAACGTTTCATTGAATTGCTTGGCGTGCTACACAAGATGCTTCCAAACCAAAACACTTTGTTGAAAAATCACTATGAAGCAAAGAAGATACTATGTCCTATGGGTATGGAGTATCGAAAAATACATACATGCCCTAATGATTACATATTGTACAGAAATGAGTTTGCAAAATTGTGTAAGTGTCCTAAATGTGGGGGTATCATGGTACAAAGTTTAAATTGTTAAACTCGGATAAATTAGGATGAAAATTGTATGTTCTCATTTGAAGAATTCTCATTTAAATAATATGATAAAATCTGATTTAAAGGGCCAACAAATCTACACAAATAATGTCAAATATAAAGGATATAATTACACAATTACAATTATACAACCATGCAAGATATGCTAGTTTAAAGGGCCAACAAATTTGTACAAATCATGCCAAATAATCTGTCTATGAATTCTATTAACGTCCCCCCTCAAATTGATGTTGGTGAATCTACAAACATCAATTTGCAGACTAGGAAATTATGTCGTTGATGTGTCAAAGATTTGGTGAGGACACCAATTAGTTGAACAAATGTTGAGACATGAGGTAGAGTGATAATTTTGCGGCCATGGGTTTCCCTGATTGAATGATAATCAACCTCTATGTACTTTATTCTTTCATGGTATACATGATTTACAGCAATCTGTATGGCACTTGTATTATCAGCATACAAGTAATTATTTCATTAAAATAAGTACTTATTTCAATAAATAAGTTTAAACAAAATCATCCTTAATTCTTAATTTGGACATATTCTCATAAAATATGTTCTTTGATTGAATTATATATCTTGAAACTACATTCACTCTTAGAATAAAAAAAATCATGGAAACAATAATAATGATTTTTTTACATATATGAAGGTAATATTATTTTTTAGTAATTTTATTTTTGGTCCATCGGCAGACCCATTTGAGAACAGGCTATGCGAGATGAATGTAATCTTTTAATAAAGTATATTTTTAATTTCTTATTAGTTAGAAACATAGTTTATAAAGAAAAATCTACATATTTTTATTATATTTAATTCCTTGATAACCTGATAAGTCATTGGATTACTAATGTGATTGTTATTTCATTGATTAACATAAATATTTGATAACAAGAACTAAGGTTTTTTAATATATGAAATATATAAAAACCAAAAATACTAAAAGAACTTATTGAGGGTTAAAAGAAATTATTGAGGGACTAAAAGCAAAAAATTTTAAAAATTAAAAAATTGGGACCAAAAAGATATTAATCCCTTAAGAATACGGAGTACTTTAAATATTACTATTAAGCCCGAATATATTTATACTTTAAATATTACTATTAAGCCCAAAATATATTTTTAAATATTACTATTAAGCCCGAATATATTTCCTTTCTATGTTATGGTTATCATGAATACAACAATGATGTAATAAACAAAGACGAATGATGGAAAAAATTGGTGGTGGTGGAGGAAGTATCTTGAGTGTATATATGCAAAAGGGTTAATACCATAGCTTGGAATCTGATTCTTGATCGTGTTCTTTCAAATTAAAAAGCAATGCCGCAAAGAGAGGAGGTACCGTCACGAAAACAACTCGTGTGGTGAAGTGGAGAGCATAAAATATATTTTCTTTGAGCTCACATGAATTGGACAAAATGATTAAAGTGACTTTCAACTACGCGGGTCATTTCCTTACTTTAAAGGATACGGCTGTCTCCTTGCGTTTTGGAAAAGAAGATGCTTTGGCAATTTATGAAAAAAAAAAATGCTTCGGCAATTATTTGGTTTAAGTAATATAATGATATATATGTGTTCTTATAAATATTTTATAATTTTTTAATATTTTATGAAAAAAGTATTAAATAAATATAAATATTCATATATATATATATATATATATATATGTGTTGTGTGTGTGTGTGTGTTCTTATAAATATTTTTATAATTTTTTAATATTTTATTAAAAAAGTATTAAATAAATATAAATATATTTAATGTTTTGAAAACTTTAAAACTATTCAATATTTTGTTATTCAATAAGTGAAAAAATTTTGTCAAGTAATGATAAAGCTGTCGAGTATATTTTATCAACTCACGGATGCATAAGAGTATATAACAAATTCAAAGGAACTAGATTTAGACCATTCGTTGATAAAAAAAAATATATTTTATTTCTTATTTATTAGACTTTTTAATTTTAATTTTAATATAGGTTAAATATGTTTTTAGTCTCTAAATAAGCAGCTTTTGAATTTAATTCCCTCAAAGAAAAAAATTCTTTGCTTTTCATCCTCAAAAATCTAAAATCCCTATTTTTTATCACTAACATATATTTTAAGATAGATAAATAAAATTTATTTTAAGGATCTAGAAAATAATTAAGATACATCACATGCTAACATGACCATTTTAGTGTTACCTAGAATAATAACTTGATCTTAACCCACAAGCATAACGAGTATCACATAATAATAAAGACAAAAAATAATAATTTTAACTTTTTGAGGAATAAAAATCAATTAAAAAATTATAAGAAGTAAAATCAAAATTTATTCATTTTACATGGACTTAAAACAGAATTAAGCCTTTAATATATTACATGTTACTTTTTTAAGCCAATATATTACGTATTACTAAAAAAAAAAACAATCTAATAAATCTTTGAAAAGGTATGAGGTTTTTCTAAAAGTTAAAATATTGTTACTATTATATGAGAAATCAAATATGTCTTTGTGAGAATATCTATTAATGTTGAGAAAATAAGAGTTTTTATAATTATTAGGTTTTTTTCATAAAAATAACTCATTATTTGGAATTATTAATGGTTATTTAGTAGAATTATTTAGTAGAATGTAATTGATGGTTTCCTATTTATTTAAGAAATTAAAAAAAAATAGAAGTTGGTGTGAGTATAAATTGGTTAAGAGAGAAAATGATAAATTGACGTATTGAAGCTCTCAAAAACATGACGATAAAAAATGGTGATTGAACAAATTGTTTTGTAGGCAACAAAAATAAAAATTGACTCAGATCCACGTCAATCATATTTCATGATTAAGGATTACAAATAGATTTATATCTTTCTTCCTTTTGATTAAAAGATTAAAATTCAACACTATGGCTCTTTGGTTATCCATGTAGATTTCAAACCACAAAAATATCGCATGTAGCTTACTACAAGCCACAAAAATGGTATCCGTAAATACTTTAATAATTGAGATTAATTGAATAATTTCCTTCTAAATTTTTTCCTTCTAAAAAAAATTCTATTGTACAGAATGTTAGGATAAGGGTCATTACGAAATTTATTAGAATAGACTTAATGGTACGTGAGGGAATTTAAATAATTTGTACTAAAATCTTTAGTTTAATTTTTTTTTTGTGACTGTTTGTAAAAAAAAAAAAACGCTAATAAGAATAGTTTGTCCGTCCACCCCCCAAAAAAACCTTTACAGAAAACATACTAATGATTTGTTCGTTATTTCGTCGAAATGTCAAATCAAAATTCCATTCAGCCATGCCAAACACAATTAAAGAAAAGACAGACTAATAGCTTGAAAAATAATAAAAAGAAAAAAAAAAAAAAGCAATCAAAAGTAAGACAGATGCACAAAAGTCTTTGCAATGATAGTTCTCTTCACCTTTACACATTTCTAGGGTATAAAATGAAGTTGAATAGGGTTTTATAATATTCGTCTTTATTCTCATCTTTTAAATAAATAAATATATATTTGGTTTTACATTTGTGTGATAATAATTTTAATTTCATCTTTACATTTATGACCCACACTTTATAATTTATATATAACGTTAATACATCAATAAAAATATATTAATTAAAATTCATCATAAGTAAATTGAAAAATTATGCTTAAGTAACTTAAACGTATAATACTATTTATGGTCTTATATATAAGAAAGAATTATTTAATTATCAAAACCTATATAAATGATTAAATTAGTTAATTTGTCATAAATTTTAATTTTATTCTTAATTACCCATGACATTGAATGATTTAAGTGATACTTATTTTTTAAAGATAACTTTTAACCAATAAATATATATTGCTTTGTTGATAGGGGGAAACTGAGTGCATATCATTAAGAGACTTCATACTTAATTAGAGATTAAAAAAAAGGAAATTTAACAATATAGTAGTTTTGTGTTTTTTATAATTAGGATAAAAGAAATGTTGCATTTTATTTCTTATATATAGGAGATGAGGTTTAAAAACAAACAAATATAACAATGATGTGGCCAAACATAAGTCATAAATAAACAAAATTAAAAATATAATCATCCAACATTAAAAGTCATTAAATAGTATAAATTTACACTACTAATTTGAAGTACCAAACAACACAAAATATTGGTCCACAATTGGAAGTCAATTTTAAAAATAAATTGTCAACAGTCATAAATTTATACTTAAAATACTAGTTCAATATTCTTAAATAGAACCTGAAACAAATTTAATATAATGATGTTGAATTAGGGTTCATTACTCTCTATTAGATTGTTATTCTTAGTCATAAAACTAAAAAAATATATTTTTTTTATAAAAGAATACATTATAATATAAATTAGGCTTAATTGCAAAAAATGTTTCCCTATTTTTCTCATTTCACTAAATCGGTTCTCCTATTTTTTAATTCGCTATCGAAGTCCCCCTATTTTTCAAAATTCAATATTTGAGTCCTCAAAGAAAAAATTGAATGTTTACTGTTAGCTTAGAATGTTGACGGTCACATGTTTGCATATAATTGATCATTTAATAGGTATTTATGTATTTAAAAAATATCATTATTGGTAACTAAAGTGATTAATTATTTACGTTATCTCCAATTTACCCTCATCAGTGACTAGGTAACTAACAATTATCTCATAAACAATTACCCCAACTCCAATAAATAAACTTCATTCACCCAAAATCTTTAACCTTCACATTACCAAAAATCCCTAATTCTAAAAGTCAACAACACAAATCCAAATGAACAACGAGAAGGTGAAATGCATAAAATCGATCAATGTTTAATTTTTTTTCTTTGAGGACTCAGATAATAAATTTTAAAAAATAAGAAGACTTTGAAAATGAATTAAAAAAAAAGGAGACCGATTTAATAAAATAAGAAAAATAAATTTTTTTTTACAATTTAGCATATAAATTATTTACTTAAATAATATATTTTAATTACTTAAATATATATATAAAATATATGGCATATATCGAGATAGGGTAGGGTACTATAGTGCCCATACCCCCACCCATCCCTTAAAAAAAGTACAAGTAAATACATGTTCTCATCCTTTGTCCTAATAAGTGAATAATTATCTTTTTCACTTCCATATGCTTTTACAATATCCATAGATTATAGGCTCTTTTTGTCATTCCCAGTTTCATAGTTTGAATGGACTTTGCAATAAAAAATGAAGTTGATTTAATAACGAGTAGAATTAATTTTAAAAAAATTAAAATTAACATTTGTTTTTATTAAAAACTTAATTTCAAATATAATACACACAAATTGTATCATATTTTAATATTAAAAATACAGTTGGTTTGACAAAATTAATTCTTTTATATAATATCAACACTTTGATAATCATTCCTATTAAAATCATTTCCCATTCTCTCTAAAAATCTAAAATGTATTCTTCTTGTTCCTGGGTCGATGCCATTCTCATATATTCTTAAATGTATTCTCCTAGTTCCTGGTTCTATGCATGAGTGGTTAATGGGGACAAACAATAAATTTATTGACAATATATCTACTTTGGTTCCACTACTACAAAAAGCAGTTTTAACACCGACAGATTAACATCGGTTTTGGACAAAACCGATGTTAATCTAAATGCGGTGGCATATATGTAAATAATATATATTCATTAACATCGATTTTTCTGAAAACCGATGTTAATTAAAAGACGTTAACATTAGTTTTTTAAAAACCAATGTTAACAGGAGTAGTTAACATCGGGTTTTGAAAAACCGATGTTAACATATCATACGATAACATCGGTTTTTAATAAACCGATGTTAACATATGATATGTTAACATCGGTTTTTATCAGAAAATTGATGTTAACGTTAACATCATTAGGTTAACATCGGTTTTTTTATTGAAAACCGATGTTGGACTTATATATTTTAAAATTTCAGAACCCGAGCCCTACACTTTCCTCACGCTCTCTGTTCTTCGCTCTTGCTTCTTGTTCGCTTCTTCTTTGCGATCGTGAGTACAGGTTCTTCAGCTTGTTTGTACGGCTTAGCCACATTACATAGGTACAATTTCTTTTTCTTCTTCGTGACCTTAGCCTCTGTTGTCTTCTTCTTCTTCTTTTTTTTCTTCTTCTTCTTCTTCTTCTTCTTCTTTGTTTGTTTGTTTGGGGAACTTGTGCTCACTGCAAGGATGTTTGTTTGTGTGTGTTGCAAGGAGTTGGTTTGTGGAAGTCGTGGTAGCTCAAAGGAGTTGGTTTGTCGTCATTGTCGTGGGCTGTTTGGGGTGCTGACTTTGCATTCCATTTGGGGTGCTTACTCATGCTCGCAAGGTGTCCTTTTCAGTGAGGTAATTCAGATTGATTTGTGTCCTTTGAATGCTTAATGGCTAGGTAGGTAGGTAGGTGTGTGTTGTAATGCATATAGCACCATGGCAAATGTAACAATGTTCTACTTTTCCTTTTATTGTTGTGTGTTCTGAGCTTTGAGGAGTCACTGTCTCACTTGATTTGTTGGTCAGTGTGCTTTGTTTTTGTTTCATTTTTCACTTCTAAAAGACCTAGAAGGTAAAAGCCTATATGACCTTTTTGAAAGAGGCAAATGAAAGGAAGACAACTATGGGTTTGTAGGGCTTGTTTTTGGTGTTGTGGGGTTTGTGTAAGGGTTTATGGGGTTCATGTATGGGGTTGTGGGTGTGGTTTGTCCTGTTGAGCTAGGTGCTTGAGAAATTGTTGTTGGGTTGAGTGTAGGAAATAAATTTGTTGTGGCTGGAGTTGTAGGGTTTACTACAGGAACTGCATCCAACTTGGTAAAAGAAACCAAGTTGGATTGTGTTCTAATTGTCAGACACTTTATGGACACTTAGAATACTTCTAATTGCATTTTGAATACTTCAAATTAACAAGAACTGGGAGTCAACTCTCATACTTCAAAACACTTTGAATACTTCAAAATAATAATTGTGTTCGTGGCATACTCCTGCCACACACATATTTGTCAAACACTTTATGTACACTTAGAATACTTCTAACTGCATTTTGAGTACTTCAAAATGACAAGACCTGTGAGTTAATTCTGATACTCCAAAAATACTTCAAAAGAATCAAAACACTTTGAATACTTCAAAATAATAATCATTTTCATGCCATACTCATTTCAATTTATGGACACTTCGAATACTTCTAACTGCATTTTATAATTTTCTTTTTACTTTTAAAGTTTTAAACTTCAATAGTAACAAGATGAGACTATTTTTAGATAAATTATACCATTCTATTTAGTTTATAATGACTCATGCTCGTCTTTCAACCATCAATTCTCTCTTGATTTAATACTTGTGTTTTATGTCAATTAATACTAGTTTTATTCGTTCTATCATTGTTGTGCTGTGTACTATGTTTTTAAAAATTGTTGCATCTGTGTTCGTGCCCGTATCATATTCATGTGGTGTTTATGAAAGCGAATGGATGGTCAACATATCTTTGGGGGATCTCTGAATTTCTATTAGCAGAACAAAGTGCCCTAGGTCAATTTCACCCTGCTAAGCTTTAAAACAAGTTAGTTGCTTTTAGGACTTGATTTACACTAAAAACTAAATTAGATTGGATGATGGTATATCTTTTTTTAATGAGTCAACCAGTGACAGATGTTACCAAAAAAGAGCCTTGAAGCATAGAACCTCTAGGCCCAAATTCTAAACCAGTAAAATGCAAGATGTTCTTGTGAGATGAAATGTGATGCAGTGCTTGTTAATGAAGGGAAAAAAAAGGAAGCTAAAAAGCTCCACCATGGCATCGTTAAGAATTAATAAGGGTTTCTTATTTCTGGTAATCTATTATATGGTTGGTGCACAATAATTTAGAAGGAAGGATATGTATGGAAGTTTGTATGACCAACTAAAGTGTTCATAAGCTGAGTACTCCACAAACTTAGGTACCTGTGGCCATATGATCAGGAGCAGGATAGCCATATGTGCCCATTACCCTTGTAGAGACATGGCTCTTATCACCAACTGGTCCATCCTTTGCCAAGCCAAAAGCAGAAAGTTTTGCATTGTAATTCTGTCATCAACAAAAAGGAATGTTAGAAAAGCCAATATGACTAGCAAAATATTAGATAAATGAGATTTACTTACCGAATCAAGTAAGATATTTGAAGAAGTATCAATATACAGTTCTTGTTGTTGGGTTGAGTGTAGGAAATAAATTCATATGAGATTTGTTGTTGCTTTTCTCTGAATGTTGTGGCTTTACTTAGGCCTGCAAAAGAAACCAAGGATGTTTCACCTCTTCAGCAGGACAAATGAAAAGTAATAGCTGAAATTGAACTAGTTAACCTGAATAAACCCAATGAGTGTCACTCAATTAAGCCCAAAATTGTTGCTGCTATTAAACCCAATGAGAAATTCATTACTGCTGCTATTAAACCCAATGAGTGTCAGTCAATTAAGCTTCATGTTTTGTTTCCCAGGAACTCTATAGCTAGAAGATACATTTCATTGGGTTTTAGTGGTCAACTGATCGAGGTAGGAGGTTTGTTTGCTACGTCATCAGTCTCTTTGTTGGACTTGGTAGACGTAATCTTGCAGATACTGAGGTACGACTTGATCGAGGTACGAGCTGATGAAGATACATTTTGTTGATATATTTGTATGCTTTGTTGTGCTGATGATTTTGTTGGTGAGAATTGCAATTGTGATGTCATGCTATCTTGAAACACAAGCTGATAATTAAAAAGATATTGATTAGTATGAATAATAGGGAAGTTAGGCCTTAATAATAGGGAGACTCTTTGTGACATAGGTTAGCACTTTATAATACCTCTGGATTCTTTGTTTACTTGTTTTAACAAATTTCTGCAATTCATTCATTAGTGTATGTAAACTAGTATGAACCAAATTATAGCAGCGTTATTAGACTGAATATTAGTTGTGAATTTCAAGGAATATTTTTTTAATTTTGTATGAGAGTAGATGTCAAATTCAAAGGTTAATATGACAATAAGTTTAGTAATTAAAGGACTTACAAGTTTTCATATTTAACCTTAAACTCTTCAAAATTATCGTAGAAGACTTAATGAACTGATTAACTTAATTGAATGACAAACTACACTTTGAGAAACTATTTTGTTTTTCACTTCATTAATGGAGGAATTAACATATCTATGTGATATACAAGTCTCCTAAGTTATAATATGTTCACCCAAACATGATTAAGACTTCGCCATGTGCTAAGAATATTTATAATACCTATATCGAGACTTCAATGCAACAGTCAAGTTAGGTTGGTCCTTATTATGTTATGTTAGAATAGAACTCTCACACATAAGTTGATAACCTTCCTCATCTTTCGTTGCATAGACGAAGAAGGTTACCAACTCGATAACTACTCCATTCAACCGTCACTCAGGATCTCCCCTAAGGACGTGGTGGGTCCTTACATTGTCGACCTGTCTGAGCTCCTAAACCGTAAGGTATAAGACTATAAGTATAACATTTTTTTATCGCATAATAAAATGAAGTTAACTTGGCATCAAAATTTGGATGACACAGAGCAAATAGAATATCAAAGCCCAGCTTTGGACTCTCTCTCGGTGCTTTGCATGATGCCCACTAACATCTACATCTGCACTTATTTAAAGAGCAGGTCACATTATGGATGTGACTTAACTCAAATTAATAGGTAATTAAATACTTTTAACTACATCTCTTCTTTTGGCCAATTCTCGCAAGGCTTGGCTAATGGCTATTAATTAAAAATTCCATAACGCAACAAGACATATACTAAATCATATCATCAATCACCCCTAAATTACTTCCTAGTAGACAAACACATTGGCCATAGTCAAAGCACTTCACAAACCTAAAAGCCATTACACTTCACTTTCCAATGAAAACCACAATCCACATGCTCTTGCTTGGGGATATTGAACGATCACGACTGGAATGTTAACAGAATTTGAACCCAGCTATTGGTTCCCTTTGGGACTGACCTTAGTCTGATGTTGGAACCATGTGACTTGAGTCCATAATTTAAAGTCATGTTTCTAACATAGATCCAAACATGTTGGTAAAAGCAAAAATCATGTTAAACCTATCCTAAACTCAGGTCATGCCTTCCAAACTGCTCATAATTTTCTACTGCATAACAAAAAGTATTGCAGTCTAAACTAAAAATTTCAACCAACCAAATATCTAGAAATTCGAACATCAAGAAGGGCTACATTATTGATATATAAATAGCATCCTGATATTAAGCCTTTGCCAGCCTTGTTACCCTCAATTCATTATGACTTGATAGATTCTAACCAAAGGGATGGTTGAGTGCATCAGGTTGAGATTTTTGAATCTTTTGGAGGTGTGTTAGCATACTTCCATGAAAAGTGATCCAGTCCATTGTAGTATCTACCACCTGCTACATCACCAATGGGAACCGCCTCAGAAATTTCTCTCGGGTCCTTTTCTGACAGTTTCACTGTTAAGGCCTCCATGTTTTGATTCAGGTTCTTAATCTTAGTTGTTCCTATGAAGGTCCAAAGAAACTGAGTAAATTATCATACAATCATGCACCAAAATATAGATAAATATTGAACATATTTGTGCTTCATGATCAGGACTGAGGAGAAGGAGAAAAGTAAAAAACATGAAAAAGAAATCTCAAAATGCTTTGGATATACTTAATAGTTCAAACTTCTCGAAATACTTCATGCACTCCTTAATATTTATAAATGACACGATACAAGTCAAAGCCTTTGCTTTAAGGACTTCAGGCCTATTGGATATACAACAAAAGAAATCAACAATATTTTAAACTTTAATAGAGCTTCAACCTATTGAACTTTATCAAAACTAAACACTTGAGAAATGAAGTAGAGATTTATCTGGCAAGATTTACAATTCGCTTTGAACAGTTATTAATTGAGAAGACCTTCTGTGACTAACCTTAGTACATAAGAAGAAGCTCTCGAGTCTTTAAAACATGGAATGCACGATTATACTACTCGAAAATATGTTTGGAGATATAAGGTTGATCCAATGCACGATTATACACACACACACAACACACACGCACACACACAGAGAAACACACACACAGACAGAGACACACACACACACATAGACACACACACACACATGCACACACACACACACACACACACACTCTCTAGCAATTCTGTTGCTAGTCCTACTTCTGTTGATCCCACAGCAGATTCAAATTCCAACTCTAGTTCTCCTATCAATGTTGATTCTAGTCCTACTATTGAGCCTGCAGCTCCTATCTTTGAAGTTGGATCTACTTCTGTGCAAGCTAATTCTCCTCAACCATTAGATTAGTCTCCTTTTGAAATTTTTTCTCAGTTAATTCTCATCCTATGCACATCAGATTAGTCTCCATTTACCTAGGCTTAATCCAACTTTGTTACTTGCTCACTGTACAACAATGCCTTCTTAAATTGTTTTCTGGTACATGAGGTTTCTAGCAGTGAGGAATAAGCAAAGATGCTGCAGCAAGGACTTCACCCAAGTCCCCATATTATTCTCCATAGAGGCATCCAAATTGGCTTTCATAAGACTAACAGTTGGCTGCTTCCATTTATGAATTTGGACATTATCATTTGATACCACTTCAATTGGAGGCACTACTAAATTCTGATATTTTTCTAACAGTAGTCACATGGGGACTTTCCTTTGTTGAAAACAGCCATTGGTTTCTTCTAAACCAGATGCTCCACAAAAATTCATAGATACGAGCCACTCCTATCTGTAAACATTTGTCAAACTAGACCGCAAAGTCCATATCTTACAAAACATCCATTCTTCCTTCTAACGAAGATGCAAACCATGCCATGTTCAATTCTTCACATAATAATAAAGCATGTACCTCAGTTTCAAGTTCTTGGGTACAATCATTTCCCAAATCTCACAAATAACTGTGCATCACAAAAAAATTACCATCACTAGTCAACTTCCAATGAGACAATTCTTCGTGAGCTTCGGATAAAGTTAAAAAAATAACTTTGTTAAGAATGTGTGAGCTACGAAAACCATTTATAATCTTGTTGCTTGATCTTTGCTTCAGCTTCCATGGAGATTGTGGTCTCTTTGAAATTCGTTGTTGCAAATCTGACAAACGAACCTATTAGTTGGCAAGAGAGTTTTTGGAGACCACTTTCTCACTACCAGTGGGAGGGATTTCTCTTTTACTACCCACACTAGAATCCCATATTTCTAATGTGGGACTAGTCTCATACCCTGTTGGATCCTAACATTGGATCTTGGTTAGCATGTTGCTTTTGCTTGTATTATTATAACTTTATAATGATATTTACATGTTGGTTAGCATCTTGCTTTTGCTTGTATTATTATGACTAGTCTCACAACTGTTGATGTCGATATTTTTATGTTCTTGTACGTCATCAATGTAAATTGCTATATAAACAACTGTTGTTCATGTTAAGTGAACCTTAAATTCCTGTTTGAGACTGAATGCAATGATTCTTGCGGATAGTTTGCATTAGTCATTGTATTTAGTCTTGAATTGTCCGTTTGGACAGTTTGGGGAGACTGGTATTTTTATGTTAGATTCATTCGTTAAGGTTATTATTATTTTGATTAATTTGATGAAATTTCGATTCAATGCATTTCAAGTTGTTCTCTGAGTGCATACTTGATTATCAGGAAATTCATTTCACCGATGTCATGTCGTGTACTTGGAAACCAATGCGAAATGCTGTTGAAATTTAGTCAAAATTTTCAAAATAATGCTAACCCTGACGTTTGAAGCTAACATAAAAGACAATCTTCCTAAATGGGATAGGACCACACCTATAAATAAAAAAGTGAGATTTTTATACATGGAATTGCTTAGATGGATCGAAGTTGGATGAATGAAAGTCGCATGAGCTCAGAATATGAGGATGGCGTCGAGCAGTTCTTGCAATTTGCTTCAAAAAGAGGTTGACCGAATGAAGAAGGAAAATATTATTGTCCTTGCATCAACTGTTTGAATCGAACACGACAACTATTGGACGACATACGGGACCATCTATTGTGTGATGGGATTAAGAAGAATTACACAACATGGATATGGCATGGTGAAGTGACAGACATGCAGAGTGGGTCCCAATCTAAACCGTTTGATGTAGAAATGGGAGATCGCTTGGAGGACATGATTCGTGACCTTGGACAATAGTCTTTCCAGCAAGCACATGCCCATGTGTATGAAGGATAGCAGAGTGATTCAAAGAAGCCTTTGTATACGGGGTGCAAGAATTCCTTAACTCTGTTGTCTGCGGTGTTAAGTCTGGTTAATATGAAGACCAAGTATGGGTGGAGTGACAAAAGTTTCACCTCACTGCTTGAGGTAGTGCATAATCTGCTTCCAGATGACAACACGTTGCCTAAAAATTACTATAATGCGAAAAAGATACTGTGTTCGATGGGTATGGAGTATCAGAAGATTCATGCTTGCCCCAATGATTGCATAATGTACAAGCATGAATTCCAAGAAATGTCCAAATGCCCTATCTGTGGGACTTCACGGTACAAAGTGAAGGATGAAGGGGAAAATAGTTCTGATGAAAATCAAAGAAGGGCCCTCCAGCGAAGGTTTTGTGGTATCTTCCAAACATTCCAAGGTTTAAGCGTCTTTTTGCTAACGAGGACAACGCAAAAGACCTTGCATGGCATGCAAATGGAAGGATTTCTGATGGAATGATCCGTCATCTGACTGATTGCTCGCAGTGGAAGAAGATTGATGGTTTGTATCCGAATTTCGAGAAAGTGCCACGAAATCTTAGACTTGGACTAGCCAGTGATGGAATGAATCCATATGGCACCTTAAGCACTCAACACATTTCATGGCCAGTTCTGCTAGTAATTTACAATTTGCCTCCTTGGTTGTGCATGAAGCGAAAATACATGATGTTGTCTATGATGATATCAGGCCCAAGACAACCAGGAAATGACATTGATGTTTATCTAAGTTCGTTGGTTGAAGACCTGAGAAAGTTGTGGGACGAGGGGGTTGTAGTCTTTGATGCGTTTCACAAGGAGACGTTTGAAATGCGTGCAATGCTTTTTTGTACCATTAATGACTTTTCAGCATATGGGAATCTTAGCGGTTACAGTGTTAAGGGTCATCATGCATGCCCCATCTATGAAGAAAACACAAGCTACATACAACTAAAACATGGAAGAAAAACATTCTACAGTAGGCATCGCCGTTTTCTAACACCCAATCATCCTTACAGACGACTGAAAAAAGATTTTAATGGAAGTCAAGAGCACAATATTGCGCCGATACTATTGACTAGTGAGCAGGTATATCAGCGGGTTCAACACCTGAATACTGTATTTGGAAAGACCCAAAAGAAGGATAAAAGTAAAAGTTGCATATGGAAGAAGAGGTCCATTTTCTTTGATCTTCCATACTGGACGTTAGACATTGTATTGATGTTATGCATATGGAGAAAAATGTTTGTGACAGTGTGATTGGGACGCTCTTTAACATTCAAGGCAATACGAAGGATGGCTTGAATATCTGTCAAGATCTAGCTGATATGGGGATACGATCACAGTTGCATCCAAGGTCTGATGGGAAGAAAATTTACTTGCCCCCAGCTTGCCATACTTTGTCCAAAAAGAAGAAGATAAGTTTTTGTCAGTGTCTTCGTCGGGTGAAGGTTCCACAAGGATACTCTTCAAATATTAAGAGCCTTGTGCAGTTGAAGGAGCTTAAGCTTGTAGGGTTAAAGTCTCACGATTGTCACGTGCTCATGCAACAATTGTTAGCCGTGGCTATACGAGACATCTTGCCAAACAAATTCAGGTTAGCCATAACTCTCCTGTGCTTTTTTTTCCATGCTATATGTAGCAAAGTCATTGATCATGTGAAGTTTGATGAGCTGGAAAATGAGGCCGCAATTATACTGTGCCAGTTAGAGATGTATTTTCCCCTTGCTTTCTTTGACATCATGATTCACTTGATTGTGCATCTGGTCAGAGAAATCAAATGTTGTGGTCCTGTTTATCTACGGTGGATGTACCCGGTTGAGCGATACATGAAGATCTTAAAAGGGTATACAAAGAATCTATATCATCCAGAAGCATTTATTTTTTAGAGGTACATTGTAGAAGAAGTCATTGAATTTTGTTCAGAATACATTGAGAAGGCTAAACCTGTTGGCCTTCCTGAGTCTCGGCATGATGATAGGGTGGGTGGTAAGGGTTCAAGAGGACTGCATGTGATGACTCCAAGTGTAGAAGATTTGTTACAAGCTCACTTGTATGTCTTGAACAAAATAACTGAATTAAATTAATGTTTACTAATATACTAACCCATATTCATCCCCACTGCAGTAGACACTGACAGATGGTGGTCATTGTGCCCAACGAACACCTAGTTGTTTGATTTTGTTCATTGCATAACAGGCCAGACAACTACCTTAAGGGGATAATTAACAGGTCAGTATTCTTTTCAATGCATTTGCATTCAAATACCTCAACAACACCACTTTTTAATTGTTACCCGCATGGAATAGTGCTTTAAAAGGTCTTGATGATGCTCCACAGCCTAAATCAAAGGCTCCTGCTAGGTGGATTGTCGTCAAGGTACGTCATTTACATAAAACTTCCTCTTATATATATATATTTCTTATGTGTCTGTACACTAATTGTTTAATTAATATCCAAATTTCATTATGTATTTAGTGTAATAGACAAAAAGGAAGTACTGAGTGTGGCTACTATGTCATGCACTGGATGTCCACCATCATTTTAGGAAGTTTTAGGAATAACTAGGAAGTGGTATGTTTATTTCAAACAAATTCAATTTTTTTATAATTTGTATTACATTATTAACTTATTATCATTTATTTAATCATGCAGTATTTTAACGATCCTAGACCATTGGAGCCAGAGAGAGTAAAGGCGTTGCGAATCCAGTGGGCACAATATTATCTCCGAGTTAGAGATCAGACCTAGGATTTAGGGACATTAAGTTTAGCTTAGTTTACTTTGGTTTAACATTTTTGACATTTCCTATGTAATTTGAACATTGAATTCATTTGTTGATAATTGTTTATGATAAGTCAATCATTCAATGTTTATTATGATTAAAACTACTTCAAAGCATAATAAAATGTTTATTTGCTGTGAATTGGGTCTGAAATTGCATTTTACAGGTACAATTTTGGGTTTATTATAAAAACAGAAAGTTTATATAAAAAAAAACTTGAAAACAACATCGGTTATTAACAAAAACCGATGTTAATATAATAAACAACATCGGTTATTTACAAAAACCGATGTCAACATGCACCTTAACATCGATTATATAAATAACCAATGTTAATATACAAACTTTAACATCAGTTATTTATACATAACCGATGTTAACATTTGTGCTTTAACATCGGTTATTTATACATAACCGATGTTAACATGTGTATATTAACATCGGTTATTTATAAATAACCAATGTTAAAGTACAAAGGTTAACATTGGTTATTTATAAATAACCGATGTTATATACAAAGAACTACAACAAAATAAGTGTTTGCATCATGAACGTTGACATCGGTTTTCTAGTGAAACCGATGTTAATGTAATACATTAACATCAGTTTTACTAGAAAACCGATGTTAATATATTACATTAACATCAGTTTTAATACAAAACCGATGTGAATATATAACATTAACATCGATTTTATTATAAAACCGACGTCAAGATTCATCATGCATACACTTATTTTGTTGCAGTTCTTTGTGTATAACATTGGGTATTACGAAAACCGATGTTATTAAAATCGATGTTAACAATAATACATTTAACATCGGTGCTTTCAACATCGGTTTTATAACCGATGTTTAAAGTGTATTTTTCTAATAGTATTCAAATCCAGTCTGATCCAAGAATTTGCCAATATGCTATAAAGTTTTATAACCAATTTATTATTCTCCAAAAATTGACTAAGTGCTATATATATATGAAATGGAAGAATTAAAATATGAAACATCCCAACACTATTTTTTTATTATAGATTTCGCAAGTTTGAATGTTACTAATAATCTAGATTCATATCAAGATCTAACTATAAAATCTAAAAAAATATTTACATAAACAAAAAAATGGGAAATACTATATTAGACATGGCAACGGGGTAGGTCGGGGTCAGGTTTTGCTTACCCTACCCCCGTCCCCGACTCCCCATTTCCTTCCCCGCCCGGTCCCTGAAATCCAACAGGGATGTATATTTACCCACCCCTGACATGATTATAAAATTTTATAAAAAAAATATAATTTTTCATAAAATAAAAAATATAATTTTAAATAGCAACCATAACATATTTTTAGATTGTACATGACAACATAAAATTCAATCAAATACTAGCATAAAATTCAATCTAATAGTTTTATGTTTTAATGTGTTATATATGTAATGATATTTTTGTAAATTAATTATTAGCGGGACGGGTTCAAGGCGGGAGTATTAATAATCTCATCCTCGACCCCGAATAAGACTTTGGCTATCGGAAAAAATCTGAACCCAACCCCGATCCCGGTCAATTTGAATTTTCTCCGTCAAAATCAGGACGGGTCCAGGATGGGCCCCAAGAGTTTGGGCCCCATTGCCATGCCTATCATGTACGAGACGAATTACACCAAACATATACATTAATTACTTTTGCCGTGATTTCTATCAATTTTCCCTTTTATTTTATTTTTTAATTGATAATTCGACCAATTGTATGCAGCCAATTTTTTCGTGTGGAATTCGTATACACTGCTTTGTTCTATATAGCAATGCTAAAAAAAATCATTGATTAAATTTTCAATCAATATATCAATAACAAAAAAATTACGAGTAATATATATTAATCTCACTAAAATGCATATCGATATAGATATCAATATATACAAATCAGCTCTTTCATTTACAACAAAATGATTCAAATCTAAAATAGAAAAAAAAAGCTTGAAAGAAAATTGTAAAATCCTTTTCCCCTGGTATTGTAGTGAGGACCAGCCCTGGACATAGTCAAGGGGTGGGATCGCCTAGAGTCCATAACTAAAAGGGGTCAAAAAAATATATAATTGTGCGGTAAAATTTTTTATATTATTTTCATAAATAAATTAAAATTATTTTCTTATTTTTATGTCTCTTTTTATTTAAATTAAAATACTAAGTGTTAAATAAATTTTCAAGTAAGTGTGAGAGATTAACATGTAATAATAAATTTATTATAATAACTTAAAGTATTTAATTTTTAACAAGATAAGAAACATGCAACAACTCAAATTATATATATATATATATATATATATATATATCATAAAAAACAAAAATATATAATGTGAAGATGATAGAAGAGAGAAATAGAGAAAAAAAGAAAATGAAGAGAATTTTTAAGAAACAAAATTACATAAAAAATTATATATTGCATATTGTGTATATCTTTTTCCTTTTAACATAATTACCAAAAAATATATATCTTAGAGTATGTTTGGATAGAGAATTATAATTGAGAAAAGTAATTTATCAGAGAATTTGAATTTCTGTAATCTAGAATTCATTGTTTGGATGTTTTTTTGTAAATAATTTAAAATTTTGGAATTTTAAAATAGAATTTTAAACAACTAAAAATCTGGAATTTCAATTTCCTTCTAAAAGGTGAGAAATTGAAATTCTCTTCTTACCGTCTTCTTCAAGAAACACCGTGTGAGATTGTGGAACATGATCGGGCCTGAGAACGTAGAGGAACACGTATAACTAGCACACCAATCATATCTTTTCTTTTTTTCATTCATTTTTTTTCACCCTCATAATTTTAACCTTTTTTTATCCAAACACAAAATTTTGAAAATAAAAGAATTTCAATTGAAGTATTTAAAATTCTTCAGAATTTTAAATTCCTCCATCCAAACACACTCTTAGAGTTCTTATTTATTATTTTGTCTAGAACCACTCCTTAAAGGAACCAATCATGATTCTAGTTCAATTGGTTAGAATATCACAATGTCAAAGTGGAAGTTGTGGGTTTAAGCCTGGTCAACAATGGATACATCAAACAAGTTCAATAAAATAAAGCTTAAATATATTTTTGGTTTTTGTAAATTTTTATTTTTTAATTTTGATCTATGTAATTTTTTGTTTGTTTATTTAGTATTGTAAATTTGTGTTTTTTACCTTGTAAATCTTTTTTATTATTTTTAGTTCATTTAAGATTCTATTTTTTTCATTTTTAATCCTTAAAAGTTTACACTTATATGATCAAAATTATAAAATCATAAACTTATAGGAAACAAAATTGCAGAACCACGATTTATAAGAATTAAAGTGAACAAAAATAATATATATATATATATATATATATATATATATATATATATATATATATATATATATATATATATATATATATTAATTTACAGAACTAAAAATAACAAAAAAATTTACGGGAACCAAAATTAAAAAAATAAACTTAAAGGAAAAAAAACATATTTAATACAACAAAAAATATCTCAATTTATTTTTGGTATGAAAAGTAATAAATTGTTGATAAACAAAATCTTATTCCTAATAGTGACCTTCCTACTTTTTTTCTTTTCTTTTTCGTCAAAACCTTTGTATGTGTGTATAGTACGTGGGGTGGGCGTGTGAATTTTTTTTTATCACTGGGTGGGTGAATATTAATTTGAAGAATTGCAAATATTTCATTGCATCTAAACATATAGATATACGTTTGTCAAATTAAATTACAACTTTTTCTAATTTAATTTGTCTTTCTCTTATTCTTTTTTGTATTTCTAAAATTGAATAATTAAATTGAAATTTTCAATTTAAATATATATACATCTATTTGGTAATTATGTTATATTTTAATAAATAATTATATTAAATATGTTGTGTTAAGGATATTAATATGATTGATATGAATATATAATATAATAAAATAAGAACTATAAATATAAATCATTATATGATATTTAAAGGATCGAGATTAAATGAAAACGAAAATAAATTTTAAATAATTATTTATTATTAATTAACTTTTAATTTTGACCATCGATATACTTGTATGGTCCATAACGCATATCAGCTTAAAAAATTTATTTCTCATGATGAAAAAGTTGTCACTTCATATTTATGCTATATGATACAATTCCGATATATATCCACTCCCACTCTCTTGTAAGCGAGTGAACATAATTACCAAGTGCACATATAGATATATGGGCATGATGAGAATGAGTGGACTTACATGGTCAGTGCTAAAGAGTGAGCTGTGAAATAGAGGGGAGAGAAAGAGAGAGAATGGAACAAATTCCATTGTTTAATGAGAAAATGAAATTGGCTCAGAAAGCAGCCATGGCTAAACGATGGGAAGACTTCAAGAAAATAATGAAGGACGACCAGGAGAACTTGCTCAAGCAGTTTGATCTGTTTGAGAACAGTGCCATCCATGTTGCAACTCGCTCTAACAGCCCACGACTCCTCAGAGAATTGATAGAGATGTTACCAAAAGAAGAAAGGTGGCAAGCTTTGTGCAAGGAAAATCGCGAAGGGAACACGGTTTTACACGAGGTTGTGTTTTGTAAGAAGAAGAAAATGGCTGATGTTGTGTTTGAGATTGAAGATGAGTTGTTATTGCAACAACAATCATCATCACTAGAGGAAAAGAGAACATTGCTAGATATGAGAAACCACCGAGGTGAAACCCCTTTGTTCATGGCTGCAATGCATGGAAAGCTGAAGATGCTCAAGCATATGGCCAACCGTACAGGCACACGAAATATGGAAGATTTTCGAAAACATTTGCATCGATCTGACAAATATTCTGCTCTTCATGCCAGTGTCATGGGGCAACATTTTGGTATGTCTTTCATTTTACTTTTTGGGTGTATATAACTATTAAATAAATAAATAAATAAATACTTCCCTCGATTTCAAAATAAGTCTAATATTTAAAAAAAAAACATTTCAAAAATAAGCATTTAACTTTTTAATATAATATTAGTTGTGATTTTCTGTCACTTTAATTTTTGAACTTTATTTTATTTTAATTCTCCAGCTTATCAAAGGAAAGAGATCCAGATTATTTTAAGATTTGGTCGTAAAATAAATAAAATTTGATCAATAATTATTTTCATTAAGAATCAAACTTAAATATTTTAATTTTTTAATATAATATTAATATTATCCTCTTTTATCTATTTAATAAGATTAATTTATAAAATTTCTTTTTTATTTATTTATTAATTTTTTTATTTATGTAAAATAATATGGAACAATATTTATTTTGAAACAGGAAAAATATTAGTAACACAATTTTCAATACATACTTTTAAACACATGAGTATCTTTTAGTATTATTTTAAATTTATTAAAAACTATAAATTTTAATGTGTCTCACTTTTTATTCTTCTACTTTTATAATTTTTAATAAATTTTAATTAATAATTTTTTATTTTAATAAATTTTAATAAATTTTAATCAATAATAAAGTCCAATAATAGAAAAGTGTTAAATTTTTAACTTTTCTTATGATTTGGGCCTATTGATAAGGTGTCAACGTACGTACGCCTTCAATTTCCATTTTTTTTATTATAAACTTAGTTCTGATTTTATTTTATTTTAAAAAAACTAAACCAAAGCCGTTGTGTCATATGGTGAAGACTTCAATTGCAATAATTTTGTGAATGGAAATTTCCCCGTAATTACGAGGTTAATGTGGTAGGCAGCACCAGGTAATCTGATTTATGCCACGTGTTGATTCATGTAGAACGAACTTATCCCTCATGTGCAGAGAGATTAATACCAAAGATTAGTGAATGTAAAAATTATTGTTAAAATTTATTATTACTTGAGTGCCTCGTATTTTAGATTAATTTCCTTATTTGAATTAGAAAGGAGGATATTTTGGAAATTGATAAACAAAAGTAATAAACGATCTAAAATTTGAAGCGATTATTCATATTTATTAAACTCTTCATTGATTAGTAAACTTGCTACTTTAATTTGTTTTTATGCTGTGCGTCTAAGTCGATGATTGTACGCTGACTAATTTTTCGTGCAGATGTTGCAATTTGGCTAGTAAGAATGAATAGAGAACTTGCTATGGAAAAGGATGAGAAGGAATTAACTTGTCTTCAACTACTTGCCAAAATGCCACAGGTTTTCCGAAGCCACACTCACATGGGACTTGTGAAGAGCATCATATATCACTGTACTTTCTCTATCCTCTAGCTATTTTTAGCCTTTATAATAGATAATAATACAGTTATACAAATTTATAACTTTCAACCAAAATTCCAATTGAATTCTAAGCTATTATATTAGTTTTTATTTATTTATCAGCAGTCATTAGTTTTTTCACGAGCTCAAGAGGGTTAGGATTATACCATCTAACAATAGGCATTATGATGGTTTTAGTTGAGCTCTCTTAAGCTCATATGATGGCGGGGCGTTACATGCAAAGCTTTTAACGCTTAAAATAGTGAAACCCACACTAATATAGGGAAATAATTCTACATCTATGGATTCAAGAATCGATTGATGTAAATTCCGCTAAAATAGAATATGGGGCTTTATTACATCGTTTGTTTGTAACCAATGTAGTATTTATTAGTTTCCAGTTTCCACAAACGTGTGATATTTACAATCAAATTCCAAATTGCACACAGATCTGTAAATGGAGTAGATATACTCGTCCCCTAAGCCAATCAACAAGTAGATCTAAAACAATTGACAAATACATACACAAGTCCTCACTGTGTACGAGTCCTCTTCTTTTGAGGAGTGGGAGCAGATTATATGATCTACTCGTCTCCCTAACCCAATCGATGAGTAGATCTCAAAACAGAAAAAAAAAAGTCATTGAAAAGATCTATGATTTCTTAGTGTGCAAATCTAGTCCATGGCATTCCTGTGCAAATCTGAAGTGTTTTTTTTTCAACGATTCCTCACACACTGTTAGGTGTATCGAGATAGAGGAGAGAGAGAGTGTGAAGAGAAAGCGATTCCTTCTTTGAGGGAAGGTGCCTCCTGAAAGCTAAGATAGAACTTGTATGTTTTGCATGCCTTTATTTAATAGGGTGCAGTCATATATATACTGCAGATGATACATGCATTTGGTTATAACTGTCATAACGGCCCTAACAGCTTCTAACTAGATTATACATGCGCTTATTAACGAATATTTGCATGTGTTGCATGCGCCCTAAACTCACGTAGTCACGTAAGTGCTTGGGTCTGGTGACTATCCTCGCGGGTCTAGCTGTGGAGGGTTCTGGTTCTTTCTGGTAGCTAACAATACTCCCTTCCCCAAATGCCACCTTGTCCTCAAGGTGGTAGATTTCGCGGATCTCGGCCCACGGTTCCCAGGAGGTGTCCTCGGGGGGTTGCCCTTCCCATTGCACCAGGACCATTGGGGTAGGTGGAGACGTAGATGCATCCATTCTAGAATCGAGAATGCAAAGGGGTTGTGGTACAGGTTTCTGTCCGATAACCAGTAGGGACCAGGGTGTTGTTGATGGCGGAGGTGGGCCGTGGTGGGCGCGTAGCAAGGAGCAGTGAAAGGCTGGGTGGATGCGCGAGTCCGCCGGAAGTTGGAGTTTATATGCTACTGCACCTACACGAGCGATAACTTGGAAGGGTCCGAAGAAGCGTTTAGAGAGCTTCGAATGGGTTGGTCCGGTGACTGAGCGTTGCCGGAATGGTTTGAGTTGGACATATGTAGAAGCAAATGACTTTGATGTTTTGATGATGATCATGATGATTTGATGCAAATGATGCAAATGCGCTTTTCAAGTTTAAATGCAAGACAATGATTCAAGAATACAAGACACAAACTTTAAGATGATCACTAGTACATTAGGAAGGAAATTCCTAATTGATATAGCAAAAGGTTTGGCCAAGTAATTTGAGTTAAAAAGTGTTTTTCAAGAGATTTACTCTCTGGTAATCGATTACCAGAGGATGTAATCGATTACTAGTGGCCAAAAATGGTTTACAACAGCTACTAAATATTTGAATTCAAATTTTAGGTTGTGTAATCGATTACACCATATTGGTAATCGATTACCAGAAGCTAATAAACGTTTTAATTCAAATATTAAAGCCTGTAATCGATTACACAATTATTGTAATCGATTACCAGAGGAGATTTTCAGAAAATAACTTTCAAGAGTCACATCTATTCAAATGGTTTATGAATGGCCATCAAAGGTCTATTTATATGTGACTTGGAAACATGAATTTAAAAGAGAGAGTTTTTGATTGCCCAAAAAGTTTTATCCTCTCAAAAGATTAAGAGAGTTTTTCTAAATTGAAATGTCTTATCCTCTCAAAGAATTCCTTGGTCAAACACTTGCATATTCAAATAAGGAATTCCTTGGTTTATGAATTGTACAATCTGTCTCATTCAAGAGAGATTTCTTCTTCTTTTCTTTTTACTTCTGAAAAAGGGTTAAGAGACTGAGGGTCTCTTGTTGTAAAGGATTCCTAAACACAAGGGAAGGGTTGTCCCTGTGTGATTCAGACTTTGTAAAAGGATTTTATAAAGAGAGTGGAAAATCTCAAGTGGGTTTCTTGAGGACTGGACGTAGGCACAGGAAGTGACCGAACCAGTATAAATCAAGTTTGCATTTCTCTCTTCCCTTAAACTTCTTTTATTTATTGCTATTTATCTTTTGTCTTTAAAGAAGTTTATTCTGAATTATCTTTTGAGTAATTCATGTTAAGGGTGCATTGTTAATCTAAAAAGAGAGAGCGAAATTTTAAATTGGGGAATAGTTCTTGTTATCTTAATTCAACCCCTCCTTCTTAAGATAACTGAGGCCATTTGTCTAACAAGTGGTATCACAGCAGGATTCTTGTATAAAGTTTAAAAACTTCAAGAATAGAAATGGCCTCATCCAACTTTCCATTTCTTGAGGGAAATTCTATTAATAGGCCTTTTATGTTCAATGGCGAGGGTTATTACTATTGGAAAACCCGAATGCAGATCCTTATTGAAGCCATAGATTTAAATATATGGGAAGCCATTGAAGTTGGTCCTTTTATTCCTACAAAGGTAGTGAGAAATGCAACTATAGAAAACCCAAGAGAAGAATGGAATGATGATGAAAGAAGAAAGGTTCAATACAATTCAAAGGCCAAAAATATAATCACTTCTGCATTAGGCATGGATGAATTTTTTAGAGTCTCAAATTGTAAAAATGCAAAAGAAATGTGGGATACATTGCAAGTAACCTATGAAGGCATAACTGATGTCAAGAGATCTAGAATAAGCATTCTCACACATGAATATGAACTGTTCAAAATGCTTCAATATGAGACCATAGAAGATATGCAGAAGAGATTTACTCGTATAGTTAATCATCTTGCATCATTGGGAAAAATATTTCCTAATGAAGATCTTATTAACAAAGTGTTGAGATGTTTAAGCAGGCAATGGCAACCAAAAGTAACAGCAATTGCAGAATCAAGAGATCTCACTAATATGTCTCTTGCCACTCTCTTTGGAAAACTTCAAGAACATGAAATGGAACTAATGAGACTCCATCAACATGAAGAGAATGATATAAAGAGAAAAGGAATAGCACTCAGAGCCTCATCATCTTTTATTCAAGAAGAAAGTGACAAAGAGGACTTGACTGAAACAGAAGAAGATGATGATGATTTCAGACTCTTTGTGAAAAGGTTCAATAAATTTCTGAGAAACAAAAGAAATAAAAGGGAATCAAACATCAATACAAAGAAGAAAGAAGAAGACTCCTCCTTAGCCCCAACATGGTATGATAGTAATCAACCTGGGCACGTGAGATTCGATTATCTTGTCTTTGAAAGAAAAATTGAAAAATCCGACAAGAGGAATCTCAAAGAAAAGAAAGCATAGATCACTTGGGAAGAAAATAAAAAAAATTCTTCAAGTGATTCAGAAAAATAAAATCATAAATCTGGGTATCATGATGAAAGACTGAGAAAATGGAGAAGAGCAAAGGCGATACATTGATAGCAATTTCTCCAAACACATGGCATGCATCAAAGTTTATTCATATTTCTCCCCAAGACAAATGGATATGTGATTTATGGAGACAACAAACAAAGGCCACTTGATCAACAAGCCCAACAAGTAATATCAAATGATACCAACAGGTCACTTGTCATTGGTTGATTACTTTGATGATTTTTGTCTATGATTGTTAACTTTTGATTGATTTTTTTATGCTTGTTTACTCCTTAAGTATTTGATTGTCATTAATGTTTTTGATTGATAGTTATGTTGATTATTGTTTTTGATTATGTTTTGATGATTGCTTTTGTTAGATTGTGTTTAATTGTAAGTATTTGATTATATTTGATTGGTGTGTGTTAATTGTTTGATTAATACTTGTTTGAATGAATTAAATACATATTAGTGATGGTGATTGATAAGTGTTAGATGTATTTAGCATAAATATAGGTTACTTTAGAGGAACTAGCCTAGTTTATGCTCTGGTAATCGATTACCATTCACTGTAATCGATTACACAAGAACAAGCAGCCTATAATCGATTACAACATCCTGTAATCGATTACCAGAAGGCTCATTACTCTTGTAATCGATTACCAAGCCTTGTAATCGATTACAATTCGTCCTCATCTATAAATATTCACGAAATCAGAACTGCTGCGCAGCCACAGCCTCCCTCACGCCTCCTCCATACCTAAAACTTCAAATCTTTGTATCTCACTCAATTCTTCACCAAATCACGTCCCTTAAAGCCCAAATCTTCCTCTTTTTCACTCCTCTTTCGCATCCACCGATTAAAATCCACTAAAACTTCATCAAATGGCAGAGCCATTGAAGAAGCGAAAGGGATCATCCTCCACCGCCGCTGCTGCTGCCCATCGCCGCCACGGACCATCTGAAGCATCCATAGCACCTATTCATCCATTTTTATCATCTCCAAGATCATCCACATTGTTTTCATCCGATGATCAGCGTCTATGGTACCTTTCTCAGTTTTCTTCTAGAATAATCTTAGACCCTAGGTACCTAGACGTAGAATTCTTTAATGATGAAACGTTTGATTGCTATCAAGTGTTTCAAAATTCTGGTCTTGTTGATTTCATGTCATTAAAATTGCCATATTATCCTGAACTTGTAAAGGTCTTCTACTGCAATTTAAAAATTCAGGATGACATTATTATTTCTGAGGTGCATGGTATTTCTATGGTCATTGATCTGTCACTGTTCTTTTCTTTGACTCATTTACCCAGTCAAGGTGCACCTTTTGAGGGCACCATTGTTGATGACTGGAAATTTGATTATTCGAGTCATGATGCTCGTCGCATGGTCTGCAATGATCAAGCTGAAATGACCGGTAGATTGTTGGTCGGGTTATTAACATTTGATAATCGCATCATGCACTATATAATTGTTAGGATTTTGCTTCCTCGATCTTCAAATTTAGCACAAGCCTCTGAGGAGGATTTGATTCTTATGTGGGCTTTTCTTACCGGTCGTCAGATCGACTAGGCCCATTTGGTTCGGTACCGAATGCATAAGGCATTACGGGCCAATGCACCTCTACCTTATCCACATTTGATAACTTTATTTCTGCGTCATTTTCAAATTCCGCTTGATGATGAGCCATTTGTTCAAGTCAAGCGTTCCTTTGCTATTGGTGCTGGTGCTGTGACTTCCTTTGGTTACCGTAAGGATCGGAATGGTCAATGGCTGAAGAAAGACGCACTCCCTCCTCAAGATGAGCATACTCCTTCACCTCCTCCTCAGCGTGAAGATTCAGCACTCCTGAATGAAGTCCTTACCGAATTACGAGGTCTTCGTTCTTATGTTGGTGAACCCGACGTGAAATGAACACGCAACCTTCTGATACACGCTTTGCCGGCATGGATATTCGCCTCACACAAGTTGAAGAAGATGTCTCCTTCATCCGTACTTGCTTTGATCCACCACCACCGCCTCCATCATCCTCTTAGCTTAATTGTTATTATTATGACTAAGTCTTATTAGTAATTAAGTATTATTAGTACTTTGCTTTATCGCCGTGTTTTTGGCTTTTTATTGCTCTAGTTATCGTACTCTTGCACAATTATTATATTTCTGGACTTTGCTTTGGTTGGTTATGACCATATATGGATTTATTTTGGTTTAATGTTTGGCTCTGTTTGGATTTTGATTGTGTTGCTTAGTTCTTTTTGATGTTGCCAAAGGGGGAGAGAACTTGAGAGAACTTAACTTGGGTTAGAAATCAATTAGAAATTTATCATTAAGTAAAGTTAGGCATACATGCCAAAAGATTGGGGGAGTAAGGGTTGTGTGAACGTGCTATCATCTTGTATATAGCTTGTCTTGATTTCAGGGATTGTCATCATCAAAAAGGGGGAGATTGTAGAAGATCTTTGGTGTTTTGATGATGATCAAAAGGCTTAGAAATCAAGTGATAAAAGTTAGAAATCAAGTGATCATCAATTCCAAAACATAGGGGGAGTAAACGCAAATTTTATATATATACACTGCTTGCTTGAATCTTGATTTCAGGACTTATATTGTCATCGTCAAAAAGGGGGAGATTGTAGAAGCAAATGACTTTGATGTTTTGATGATGATCATGATGATTTGATGCAAATGATGCAAATGCGCTTTTCAAGTTTAAATGCAAGACAATGATTCAAGAATACAAGACACAAACATTAAGATGATCACTAGTACATTAGGAAGGAAATTCCTAATTGATATAGCAAAAGGTTTGGCCAAGTAATTTGAGTTAAAAAGTGTTTTTCAAGAGATTTACTCTCTAGTAATCGATTACCAGTGGCCAAAATGGTTTACAACAGCTACTAAATATTTGAATTCAAATTTTAGGTTGTGTAATCGATTACACCATATTGGTAATCGATTACCAGCAGTTAATAAACGTTTTAATTCAAATATTAAAGCCTGTAATCGATTACACAATTATTGTAATCGATTACCAGAGGAGATTTTCAGAAAATAACTTTCAAGAGTCACATCTATTCAAATGGTTTATGAATGGCCATCAAAGGTCTATTTATATGTGACTTGGAAACATGAATTTAAAAGAGAGAGTTTTTTATTGCCCAAAAAGTTTTATCTTCTCAAAAGATTAAGAGAGTTTTTCTAAATTGAAATGTCTTATCCTCTCAAAGAATTCCTTGGTCAAACACTTGCATATTCAAATAAGGAATTGTGATTGATCTTCATTGTACAATCTGTCTCATTCAAGAGAGATTTCTTCTTCTTTTCTTTTTACTTCTGAAAAAGGGTTAAGAGACTGAGGGTCTCTTGTTGTAAAGGATTCCTGAACACAAGGAAAGGGTTGTCCCTGTGTGATTCAGACTTTGTAAAAGGATTTTACAAAGAGAGTGGAAAATCTCAAGTGGGTTGCTTGAGGACTGGACGTAGGCACAGGAAGTGACCGAACCAGTATAAATCAAGTTTGCATTTCTCTCTTCCCTTAAACTTCTTTTATTTATTGCTATTTATCTTTTGTCTTTAAAAAATTTTATTTTGAATTATCTTTTGAGTAATTCATGTTAAGGGTGCATTGTTAATCTAAAAAGAGAGAGCGAAATTTTAAATTGGGGAATAGTTCTTGTTATCTTAATTCAACCCCCCCTTCTTAAGATAACTGAGGTAGTGGGGCACTGCTGGGGGTGTGAGACCTGAGCTAGAGTTGAAGGATGTGTTATAGGACCACTCTGCTAGTGTCAAGTATCGAAACCATCTAGATGGTTGGGAGTGGACGAAGGCGCGGAGGTACTACTCCAGGACACGATTCATGACCTCAGTCTGGCCGTCGAACTGCGGGTGGTACGCCATGCTCATGCGGAGGCGGGCGCCGCTAAGTCTGAATAACTCTTGCTAGAAGGAGCTGATGAACACCGGGTCCCGATCGGATACGATGCTCTGGGGAAAGCCATGGTGTTTGCAGGCGATATCCAAGAATAGAGTGGCGACCTTGAAGGCTGAATAACGCGTGGGTAATGCACCCAGATGGACTCCTTTTGAATAACGATCTACGATGACAAGTATGACTGTAAAGCCATGTGAGGATGGTAAGTGAGTGATGAAGTCCATCGACACATCCTCCCATACGCCACTGGGTGTCGATAGGGGCTGAAGGAGCCCTGCCGGACGTTTAGTGCTGGCTTTGGTTTGCTGGCAAACCTCACATTCTCGTACGAAACGGCGAACATCGTGGCATAAACCGGACCAAAAGAACCCTGACTCAAGGCGATGTGTTGTTTTGGCAACACCAGGTGCCCTCTTAACGGTGTAGCATGATGCTCGAGTAAGAGGGAGAGGATAGCAGGGTTATCCTTGTTTAATCAGAGGCGGCCATGGTAGAGAAGCAGACCTTTGTGAACGCGATAATCAGGGAAGGCGGAAGGGTTAGCGAGGATCTGTGAGGAGAGTTGTTGGAACTCAGGGCTGTCTTGCAACGTTCATCGTATATCTTCTAGAAAGTCAAGGTGTGGTACCGAGAGAAGGAGTAGTTGGCCAGAGTTGGTGGGTTGGCGAGACAAGGCGTCTGCGACAGTGTTAGAAGCACCTGGTTTGTATTGAATCGTGTAGTCAAACCCAAGCAACTTTGAGAGGTAGTAATGTTGCTCAGGGGTTTGTATGACTTGCGTCATTAGTTCCCTGAGACTTTTATGGTCCGCCGTGATGGTGAACGGCCTTCCTAGCAGGTACTGTCGCCATTTTTGAACAGCTGTGATGATGGTGTGTAATTCGTGGATATAAGCAGAAGCGTGGAGAAGGCGAGGCCCAAACATCTTGCTGAAGAAGGCTAGTGGGTGCCCTTGCTGCATAAGCACGACCCCCATGGTGGTGCCTGACGTGTCGATTTCAACGATGAAGGGTTCTGCGAAATTTGGAAGTGCCAGGACTGGGGCACTTGTCATTGCCAACTTGAGTTGGTCGAATGCATCTTGCGACATGGAGGACCACTCAAAAGCATCCTTACATAGTAGAGTGGTGAGTGGGGCCGCGATGGATGCGTAGTTTCGTACGAACTTCCTGTAGAAGTCAGCTAGGCCAAGGAAGGTGCGGAGGTCCTTGGCCGAGGAAGGTGGAGGCCATTGTAGGATAGCTTGAACCTTGGATGGTTCAGGTGCAACCCCCTTGCCGGAAACCACATGTCCCAGGTATTCTAGTTGCCTCTGCGCGAATAAACACTTGGTCTGCTTCAAATAGAACTAGCTCTTTACCAAAGCTTGGAAGATTGTTCGCAGATGTGTGATGTGAGAGTCGAGGGAGTCGCTGTATACTAAGATATCGTCGAAGAAGACGGTGGCGAATTGACTCAGGAAGGGGCCAAGGAGGTTGTTCATGGCGGACTGGAAGGTTGATGGGGCGTTGCACAGCCCGAAGGGCATCACGAGGTACTCGTAGTGCCCGTGGTGTGTTTGGAACGCTGTCTTCTCGACATCGGCTTCGTGCATCGGAATCTGGTGAAAGCCTTGCCTGAGGTCCAGTTTGGAGAACCATGAGGCGTGGCCTAACTCATCCAGCAACTCATCTATTGTCAGGATAGGGAACCTGTCGCGGATGGTAACCGAATTTAATGCGCGATGGTCTGCACAGAGTCTCCATGTTCCATCTTTCTTCTTGACCAGAAGAACGGGAGACGAGTATGGGCTTGTACTTGGCCGTATCAGACCGGCGGAGAGGAGTTCCGATATTTGCTTCTCGATCTCGGCTTTTTGATAATGTGGGTAGCGGTAAGGTCTTACATTTACAGGTGAGGTGGTGGGGGGAAGGGTAATGCGGTGGGCGGTGTCACGGGGTGGTGGAAGGCCGTGAGGGGTTTGGAAGAGATGGTGGAATTGGTGGAGCAGGGCGGCAATGGATGAGATGGGGTGGGACGGAGGGGTTGGGTGTGTGTGGGTTATGTTAGGGGTTAGGATAGCCAGATGGAAGAGGGCTGAGGTTGACCCAGTCTGAACCAAGCGCTTGACCTGGGCCGCTGAGACAGGTTCGGGCCCAATTTCCACGTCTGCGTGTAACTCAATGTTACGGCCCAAATGACTAAACTTCATAATGAATGTGGTGTAGTTAGTAGTTATAGGCCCAAACTGCTTAAGCCACTCTATGCCGAGAACGGCGTCTGCGCCACTGATCAGTAACAGGTGGAAGGTGATCTCGAAGGGGTGGCCCTGGAGTGAGAGTTGAGTGTGTGGAAAAACCTAGCTGCAATCGAGGACAGAGCCATTTCCGACGAGCACACGAAAGGGATGTGTAGCTTGAGTTGGAAGGTGGAGAAATTGCGCGACACGGGGTTGCAGAAAATTATGCGTGCTCCCACTGTCAATAAGGATGGTAAGATGCGCCTGGTTAATGGTGTCGTAGAGGCGGGAGGTGTCCGAGGAGGAGAGGCCCGACAATGCGTGGAGACTGATGTGTGGACATTCGGTATCAATGGTGGCTTCAAGGTCGCCGGAGTTCGTTGCATCGCTGTCGGTGAGTGTGGCTGAGTCAAGTTTAGAGTCTAGGGCAGAGTTGTCCACGATGAACAACTGAATCTTCCCTTTACAATGATGCCCAGAGCTCCATTTCTCGTCGCAATTGTAGCAGAGACCTTTCTCGCGTCTAAAGGCCATTTCCTCCGGTGTCCTTTGAACAAATGGTTGCTTTGGTTTGGGGTTTGGGGCTGAGAATGAGCTGGAATGTTGTTGAGGGTTGGTAGTTCGAGATGTAGCTGATCTTCGGTCACGCAGTTTGTCTTCTTGAAGCTTTGCGAGTGCGGTTGCCTGTGGGAGGGAGATAGGCTGAAGAGCCAAGACTTCCCGGCGTATTTCTGGCGAAAGACCTGAGATAAAACAACTCAATAGAAAGGGAGGGGGAAGACCGATAATGCGGTTAGCTAACCTCTCGAACTCTGTGAGGTAGTCGTTAACGGAACCGCGCTGCGTGAGTTTGAATAGCGCTCCTTTCGTGTCCTCGTAGAAGGACGACGCAAACCCTTATTCCAAAGCCTGTAAGAACCCCATCCAAGATGTGATGAAGCCGTTACTAAACATCCATTGATACCAGCTTAGTGCAGCGTCGTCGAGGTAGAACGAGGCCACGGTGATTCTTTCTTCCTCAGGTGTGTTTTGGAAGTCGAATAATTGTTGTATCTTGAAGATCCATCCTAATGGATCCCTTCCGTCGAACCTCGAAATATCAAGCTTGACATGGTTGCGGTGGTTGAACGGAGCGCTAGAGGTGACTGGGTTGTGGTTGACGTCGCGGAGACGCAGGTGGTCAAGGATAGAGTCGACTTTTCCGGAGAGATCGGAGTATTTGTCGGAGAGTAAGGCTTGACTGTTGGTGAGTCGTGTGATTGCGTCCTCTAGTCTATCCGTTGTCGTCTTCCTGGTGGTGTGTTCAGCCATGGCAATGGCAGAGGGCAGGTCGGACCAGTGTTAGGTGTATCGAGATAGAGGAGAGAGAGAGTGTGAAGAGAAAGGGGTTCCTTCTTCGAGGGAAGGTGCCTCCTGAAAGCTAAGATAGAAGTTGTATGTTTTGCAAGCCTTTATTTAATAGGGTGCAGTCATATATAAACTACAGATGATACATGTATTTGGTTATAACTACCATAACGGCCCTAACAGCTTCTAACTAGATTATACATGTGCTTATTAACGAATATTCGCACGTGTTACATGCGCCCTTAACTCACGTAGTCACGTAAGTGCTTGGGTCTGGTGACTATCCTCGCGAGTCTAGCTGTGGAGGGTTTTGGTTCTTTCTGGTTGCTAACACACACTTTATGTTCCATTCTCTTATCATTGTGAAAATTGTAATGCATTGAAACCTGAAATCCATATAATTTTTCTGTAACCTTCTCGCACTTCATCAATAACATCTACCAAAACTCTCACAATGTTATCATTTAAATTTTAAAATTCAAAATCGTCGCTATATATAATAATATTTTAAAATTACAAACCAGACCCAAAGGTGGAGGTTGCAAAAGCCATGGCACTCCTTTTCTGCCACCTCCCTTCAAACTCTCGCCGCCACTCCTTTCCAGCCATCTCCCCAACCCCAAACCCATATCTACAATTACTTTGAGACCGCCTTTGGGAGATATGGACATAACAACATGTTCCTGATTTTTCCATTGAGAGACTGAGACGCAAAAGATCTCGAATTTGGAAAGACAGAAACAGACCTCAAATGTCAAATCTAAAAAAATGAAGCTAGAACAGTGCTTTCATCTTCGTTGCGCTTCCAAGGCGAAAGCAACCCTCAAAGGCTTCAGAAAGGACAGCGTCGAAGGTGCGCGCCTAACGTCCCCATCAAGATACACCAACAAAGAGGAGATGAGAAGTGTCTAATGCTTCCAATTTCTTTTTGTGTTTATGCATCGGGTGCATTTATTTTAGGTTTTTATTCTTGATTTCAGATCACCTTGTTGGTTGATGCTTTTTTTTTTTTTGTAATTTTGTCTCCTTCGCTGTATATGTTCAGTGCTTCCTGTGTTTGTGGATAATTTTGAAACAAAGGAGGAGATAGTTGCTTCCAAATTCTTCAAGGCCAACTCCTTTGGGCCACTTACATCACTATTTGGATGCAAAAGTAGGAGTTTTGAATCAAGATGGAGGAGATAAATTGTTTTTAGTAATTTTTAATTTTTAAAATGAAATAAAAATAGTGAAGATGTTCAGTCCTCACTATTTTAAATTAATTATTTCAAAATATAAATGTTAATAGAAATTAAAAAAAGATTAAAATGATATTTTAAAATATAAATAACCATAAGAAAATTTTTAAAATTTAATACATCAAAATGAAATAACATTAAAATATAATAGATTAAAAGTGACATTTAAACTTTCTTTATGTTCAAAAGTGTCTTTTCTTTATCTCTAGAGCCTAGCTTGTTTGTATTTTGAATTTTGGAAGTTGTTTACATCACTAAAAACTTTAGTTGATGTAGAAAATGATATTTAGATCAATTAAAATTTTAACCAATGTAAAATGTTTTAGAACTTATTTACAAAAATGATTTTTTAACATGGGTTTTTGAATAACCATTGTAAAAAAGAAAAAGATTTTTTTGTAGTAATGCCAAGTGAAAAAGTGGTAAAAATAATACAAAACCTTGGTCAGGGGTTTCCATTTAAATAGTTGTTAGTTGCTATTATTGTAGATCATGTAAGTCCCAATTATTTTGGAATGATATTT
Source organism: Glycine max (assembly GCF_000004515.6). Lineage (NCBI taxonomy): Eukaryota > Viridiplantae > Streptophyta > Magnoliopsida > Fabales > Fabaceae > Glycine > Glycine max. Next base: position 8,809,718 of record NC_038252.2, on the reverse strand, counting down.
GTAATCTTCCTTTTACAATATTTTCATATGTGGTTATGTGATTTTGATGGAATTCTATTATCCTTTATGTTCATGGGTCTCACAAACTAGGCAAGATTTTTCTATTTCCTGAGTGTTTGCCACAACAAGGATAATCCATCTACATTTAAAAAAAAGGGAGTGAAATCATCTTAGTTATAAAGTTAGCTAATACCTAGCTTTAATAAGGTTCACAGTGCAAACAAAACTTTTCCAGTTCAATAGACCAAGAGATGATTCCCCTTTATTGGATTAGGTGGATGGAGAATTTGTTTGATAGGTTGATAAGTTATTATTATGTTGGGGTGACTTCAAAAAAATCATAATATCTTTTGTTATGATAACAATTTGTACTAAAATACACTTTAAAAGTCTATATAATAAGATTTTATAAATTTTAATGGTTTAAAATACTTTAAATATTATAAATAAATGAGTCCTTACATAAATAAACAACTTTAATCTCAAATATGGGCATCTACAAGTTTAAATAATAATAAACTAAGTTCTCAATTTTTCCGTGTATCAAAAACTTTTTTCTCAAACTTTAAAAACAACATTTTTAATGAGATAATAATTTCAATGAATAAAACAAGTTTTAAAAGAGTTTCACAAATAATGTTGTTCTTAGTCGATGTGAAAATCGAAAAAATTCAACCATGGTATTTGCAAGAATTTTAAAAAATAAGAATAATATATAGATACTTATAAAACAATTACAAATTATTCACATAACGAAAAAAACACTCTAGTAAACAAAGGGTCTATGAGCTCATATCCATGCAATGACATCTTACTATCTTTTCCATCATAGATGGAGGTGTCGAGAATCTCTTTCACATTTCAGATGGAGGTATCAATTATAAATCTTATCCTCATCCCAGATGAATGGTATCTCATCTTTTTTCCATCACAAATGAAGGTATCTATATTCTTGGAATAAAATGTATATTGTCATTCCTTCCTGGAAGGTAATAATAGACTCTCAGACTAATACAACATGAGATTGTTTATAAAATTATAGGAGAAGAGAACTGTCTATTCTTGTATAAGTATAAGAATATATGATTTAAGATTGAATCACGTGAGATATATTGTCAATAAATTTGACTAACCAAATTTTTGTTTATCTTTTTCTACACTATTATCTAGATTATATTTAGCTAATTATTAATATTATCTAATATTTTATTTTCTTTAATTTCGAGATATATTAAGATAAAACATGATAAGATATAAATTGTTCTCAAGGATCACCGATTCAAATATAACATATATTTTATCCAAATACAATATTGTGTTATTACTATAATAATTATTTTCACAATAATAATCTTTTAATCCTTTTAATTAGTATATGGACATGCCACACTTCTTTTATAATTATTAAATAATCTTAGCAATTCTTATATTAACCATCTAATCTTTTTATTGATAAAATAGTTATTTAAGCCGGTCATTTCTAAATGTATTGTTATATATATATATATATATATATATATATATATATATATATATAAACACACACACATCATAATAATTTTAATTCAAATAAACTTTTATATTAATAATTTTTATACTAAAACTAATAATAATAATTTTAATAAAATTTTAAGATCTTACAAAAATTGTCCTACACATCAGGCCACGGTGACAATTGCCAAGGTGACCTTTTCTACTAATTAATATCCCAATTTCAGTCCTTGTAATGCCTTACTTGAAAAATAAATTGGTGTTATCCCTTAGTTTACCTTGCCAACACAATGCAAAACACATCATCTAAATTAGAGAGATAAACGTTCAAGGTTTTACCAGGCTCTGGCCTTATGAAGACAATAAGCATGAGTATGGATCCATTATTTGGAAGGATTCTTCACATTCATTTGTTCTTTTTGTAACCTTTGAAATGAACCTAGTTAAGGTGTCCATTTCCCCTATTAGTTGCTTTACATCTTCCATGCTTTGGGAATATTTATCTTGAAGATTGCCTTGTATTTATAAAGGTTGGCCTTTATCCTTCTTTGTGTGAGCATAAAACCTAAGAACTTTCTTGCCTTCACTTTAAAAGTGGGCTTCTTGGTGTTTAAAACATGTTGTGTTGCATGAGCTTCTAGAAGACCTTAAAAGGGTCAAAAGCATCACTACAAGTGTTTTTCACAATTTGTCTTTCAAAGTTTTTGTTCATCATGATCTGGTATTTTGTGCCAACCTTTTTAAGATGAAAAAATATCACTTTCTAGAAATAACTACTTTTTTCATCCATGAAAGGTGTTTTCTCTTCATTTTCTAAATGCACTTAGCTTTATTATAGTCTAAGTAGGAATCCATGAAAGAAAACAAATGAAAACTAAAGAATTTTATTTTATCTATTTGTCTATTTCTGTAAGGGATTGGCATCCTTAGTACATGCCTTGTCAAGGTTAGAATAATTATTACACATGCATCACTTTCTTTTAGATATTATAATGAGTACAATGTTTGATAGTGAAGTAGTATATTTAAAGTCCCTAATAAAATTAATGTCTAAAAGTTTTTTTTACGAGTTCTTTGGTAGCCTTTCAACACTTCGAGCAATGAACATGTCTCTAGGCAACAAGTTTGACTATGAATTTGTTGTTTAATCAACTTATGAAGTAAGGCAATGCTAAGCATATCCGTAGACGCCTATGTAAATAGGTAGACATTTCTAACTCATCTTCATTACATAACCAACTAATCTAAAGATATGATTTTTATGTATTTTAAAACAACTCTTTAATTAGTTTGTTTATGAAAATAATGTATGAACTTTTTGCAATTCCAAAACTAACATATAATATTCAAAAATTACAATATGAACCATGTATTTATAAAAATGACTAAATCAAACTTAATGCCTCTTGGCACTTCAAACACCAAAAGAATACATACATGTCATTGCATAAAACTCTTGGAAGTTATTGTGTGTGTGTCTGTGTAAGACAAACCTAAGTTGGCCATGTCTATACATGTAACCAAGCCATGGAAAGATAGAAGAGAACATAACTTTCATTCACATGCTCATTTCATTTACCATGCTACCAAGAGGAAAATCCACCTTGAAAGTCATTTGCCCCCCCAAATGCACAATTTAAGATCATTACAGTCACAATCACATGTGTCACACACAAGGGCAATCTTACCAAATAAAATCATCCATATGCAACTAAACAAATTCCAAATGTTAAAGAAAAATGAGATAAAAAATAAACATTAGATGCTTCAAAAATGCTTTCCAAAATAGTAAAAGATTTATAAGAAAACTTATTTCATATAGTTAATCAAAAGCCACCAATAGATAACAACACAAACTCAACCATCTCAATTAATATATGTAACACAAGCATAACATAGTTCCTTTCATTAACATCACAAGATAAATCCATCAACAAGAACCATCATCATAACCAATGTACATCATAAACCACTAGACAACCTCGACTCATCAAACACTTACTCCTCTCCATGAAGTTTCAATACTATTTGAGCGATCTTTTATAGGCTCCATCACTTAACATAGTCTCACTCTTTCACCATTCGATAGTCCCTTGGGATTACCCTATCGAAAATGGACAAGTGTGAGTAATGACTTACCTTTGTAGCTTTTCAAACTTACACCTACAGGGATTCACTTACTCATCTATACTATACACCCATTCCTATTAGCCACCACGAAAACCCTCAGTACTAGGGTAACAGTCGACCGAGCATCCTCAACTTACGTGCCTACTCATATACCTATGCACCAAATGTGCATACATAACACATCAATGGTAGATCTCATTTGGAATCCATGTGGTCCTAGATACGACACATTCATATTCATCATCTACAATGGCCTAACTTAAGAGTCCAAATAGATCTCATAACACTTGGAAACCCTTGCAATCCTAGATACTAAACTTACATACCCACCATCTCTATTGGCCTGACTTAAGAGTCCAAGTATCATCCCACAACAATCCACACACACTAAAAGAGTTATATAGGCCTCTTGGGAAGTAGTTTCATCACTTCAATGTGTCATTTGAAGTTAAATCATTGGGGTGGATATCTTACTTAGGAGGATATCCAACCAAGCGAGACCCCCAGGTCGCTTTAGTGGATCAAAGTTCTAGCATTGAACTCACCTTCCTAAAGCATCCATTTTTCTATAAAAAAATCTTCCCAAAAGACATAGCTAACTCATTCTAACATATAGGGACGGTTCCATCTCAAAGATTCAAATACATGATAATGACTGGCGAATCGATCCAAAACAAATGAAACTAGAGAATTATGTAGTATAGGATTAACCTAGGTTAACACAGAGATACAATTCATTTCGGTCTTACTTCAATTCACTTATAAATATCAAGGGGAATTTCAATGAATAGTTTCTAGGCGAATGTAAAAGAATGCGAAAACACAAAAACAAAGATGAAGAAACAGAACAAAAATAGAATATGAATCAAGTTTAATAACATCTATCCAATTCACCAAAACAATGCAAATCAAATTATCACAGTTACTCTAAATGATGTTCAAAGTGTGAAATTTTAGTCAAATGCATTAGATATAGTTCAATCGAATCATTCCCTTAATTGTTTGAAATCACAAATTAGGTTGAAAAATCATTCATACAATCTGTGATTAAATTTTGAAATTAGGAAATAAATCCATAACCTAATCCATTTTCAATCCTAAGCATAATATATTCATGAAAATCAAAAATAGGATTGAAGAAAAAGATAAACATTCACAAGGATTAGAAATATTAAATTAGAACTCAAATTCAACCTTGCTTGGAATGGATCCTTGGATTGATTAAGTGTTTAGGAGATGGAAGCTTGCTTGAGAAGCTTCTATGGAGGCTGGATTTTTGAGCTTCAATAAGGTCCTTCAATGGTGATTTTCAGCCTTGGAGTTGCAGCGGAAGATAAAAGAGAAGAGGTGAGAGGAGGCGTCATCCACTAGAGAATAAGCCATGAAAGGAGAAGCTTCACCACCAAGAGAGTGCCTTGAATAAGAAACTTAGAGAGGAAGCTTCAATGGAGGAAGAGAACGAGAGAGAGAGAGGCATGGGAATTGAAGGAGATTAGGGAGAAAAGTTGAATTTTGAAGTGTGTCTCACAAGTTTCTCATTCATCAAAGTTATGACAAGTGTTACACATGTTTCTATTTATAGCCTAACACATAGGAAGCTTCCTTGAGAAGCAAGTAAGGTAGCTTCCTTGGGAAGCTAGAGGAAGAAAGCTTCCCTGAGAAGCTAGAGGGGGGGCTACTCACACCCTTCAAATAACTAAGTTCACCCCATGCTAAAATACATGAAAATACAATGGGAAGCTTCCTTAAAAAGCAAATAAGGTAGCTTCCTTGGAAACCAAGGAAGAAAGCTTCCTTGAGAAGCTAAAGGGGGGCTACCCACACCCCTCCAATAGCTAAGCTTACCCCCATGCCAAAATACATGAAAATACAAAAAAAGTCCTTACTACAAAGACTACTCAAAATGTCCTAAAATATAAGGCTAAAACCCTATACTACTAGGGTACCCTTAACTTGTAGGATAGGGTGCCCTTAATTTGTAAGGTACCCTACAAACCTAAAATGGCCAAAATACAAGGCCAAAAAGAAGGAAAATCTATTCTAATATTTAAAAAGAAAAGTGGATTTGACCTTAGCCCATGGGCTCAGAAATCTACCCTGAGGTTCATGAGAACCCTAGGGCCTTCTTCAGTCGCTCTAGCTCAATCCTCTTGGAGCCTCTTGCTCATGGCTCTAGTGACTAGTCTCTTCCTAGGGAGGATTGCATCATTAGGCTTCCATGATCATCAATAATGGAAAAACCACAAAATTTGTGCAAGAGAAAGGAAGAACAGAAGTGAAAAGAGGAAGAAGAATGAAGAACAATTGAGAGAAAAAGAAAGAAGGGATGAGCCTTAATTAGGTCAATCTAATCTACCTAATTAAACTAATTACACAAAACAAAGTCCAAACTCGTAACCCGATTATTCAAGTGCAGAGGTTCTGACTTCCAAGCTAAATTTGACCCTCTAAATGGAAGAAATGGCCCAAGCTTATTTGTGACAAAATTGAAGATCTTTTTCTTAGTTTTTCAGGGACTACTCACACGATCCATTTTCATCTTTGTAGTATCCTATAGTCCCTGCACAACACAAATAGGTCAAGTAAGCACAAAAATATGAAAATAAGCCATAATTATCAATTAAGCTCAATCATTTGTCTAAGACCAAAACTAAGTTAAAGTGAGAAAATAAGGCTCAAAGAGATGTTAATTGAGCTAAGAAGAATAGAAAAATACTAAACTACAAGTGATCAATCAATACATCATCATTATCTTTTCAAAATGATTTCGTCTTAACAACAAAAAATATTTCTCAACAAATACTATAAGTGTCTTAATCAACAATAAAATAGTCATTTCTCCCCTTTATAGGTAAATAGAAACTTGAAGACAAAGGTATATTAAATATCAATTTTCCCTTTAAAGTCTTACAATATAAAAAATAATTCTCTTCTTCAAATCATAGATATCTTAAACAATGGAAATGATCCTCACATAACAGTGACAATTCTAATTGAATTCCATTTGGAAGCCATTCTAATCAAGTTTGAAACGTGTTTTCTCGCTTGCACCACTAATTTTTTGCTTAAGCGCAAATTTAGAAACAACTTCATTTGTTCTAGTTATAGCGCTTAAGCATGCATAAGCTTGGATAAATTCGTGCTTAATCCCCATAGTTAAGCCTAGGTAAATATGTGCTTAAGAGTCAATGGATTGCAAATCAAGTTCAATTTGAATCTCACTCACAAATATAAATTCTCCCTACCAACCAACACTATAGAAGGTTTGGATTTCATACAAACATAGAACAATTACACATGCAAACTTCTCTTACCTACAACATCCCCCACGATAGGTCTTTGAAGAAGAGAAGAAAAGAAGGAATCTTGAGCTCCAATAAGAATTTCCTCCAATCAACGACACCATCACAACATATCCATCGAATACTCACAAAAACAACACATATGAGGATTTTCTATACCAAAACCCATCATGATTCGACCCAAGGAAGGAAAGGTGAAAAGAGAGGAATCAAGAGATCAAAACAGAAAGAAAAACAGGCTTACCTACTCCAAAGGAAACCTAATAAGCTCCGAGGAAGAGGAAAGCAAGCCACCAAGGGTGTAGAAATCTAACTTCAACTCAAGCGGAAGAAAGATAATAATGAAGAAAATGGGAGAAAAAATAATGAAGATTTGCATGTTTAAAGCTTTGGGGCATCTTGTATTTTTCTAGTTATACCTATGCTTCATCTCACCCCCCCCCCCCCCCCCCCCCCAAAAAAAACATAACTTAATGATTGCTTACCAAGCTTAAAAGTTGAACCTCATCTAAGCCCCCTAAAGCACATCAAGCACCAAAGCATAATATTTTTAATTTAGTTAATATATCAAATAACATAATTTTAAAATTTAATTTCTTCTTGCAATGTCATTCAAACACTTGGTCATACATTATGAAAATCAGTGATACAACATTGACACAAAGGAACTTAAATTATTTTTTTTTTACAGTTCAAGGGTTAGGTTAATAACAATATGTATTGTGTAAGTTAGGTTTTTCCTACTTGTATTTGGATTAACTCACCCTTAGGTTGCAACCTCTTGTCGATGATGTCTTCGTGTACATCAAGTTTGCGAGGAGCGTGTCATGAACTAACTTTTTTGTAGGCTAACCTTGTGTGGGAGGATGTCTATGCATTTGGAATTGTCAGGTTCTTTTTAATGACTATATATAGTAGATTTTGTTCATGATTTGATCTCCTCTGGGAGTGGCTATCTCATCAAAGTAAGTGTAAAACTCATGACTAAATGCACTATTAATGGTTACTTCCCCAAAAGTATTCATGATTGACTTGTCATGCTTGACATTCTAGGTTGAGTGATAGTCAACTTCAAGGAACTTTTCTTTGATTGTTATAGCCAAGGGGAACTACCTTGGAGTAACTTGTAGCTCATCTTGATCTAAAATTTGCATTTGATCTTCAATTAATCTAATTAGGTCCCTACAATGGGGAATCAAGTTAAACCTCATAATGCTAATCTTTCTTAATGTGTCATAGAATAGGACGTTAGCTAAGCTAACCTAGTCTACGAATATCTAAAAAAACTTCAAAGTTCACCACAATATTTGTTCTAAATAAGGGGTCATCGTGGCTAGGTACTACAAGATCATAATATTCATTGGAGAATAACATGTGTGGTATTTTAGGGAATAAGGTTATGCATTTGTATTTCCCTTATAAAGGACCATAATTTACTTATGATCTATATTGCTAGCAACATTGATTCTTTATCCCTTTGCAAATCCTTTAGTTATGGTTTATGCCACATTATACTTCGGCCGGATGTTGTCTACTCGTGACTTTGTGGCATTCTTTATTGTTCTCTAACGTTGACGGTCATGCCCCTATCTTCAAGTTTGTGTTATGGGGATGGTGATGGGGAATGGCTCTTTTGACATTTGTGAGACTGAGTTAGTGCACTTATAGGTTCATTTGTGTCTTATGTAGGGAAATTAACGAATGTTCATTCCAATGATGTACCAAAAAGTTTCTCCTAACGTATCAAATCCTTTATGGCTTCTATGAGTTAGGTTCAGTTGTTAATGTTATATAGTGGGGATGTTAAAACTTAGTTTTAGTGATGTTAGACTTTAACTTTATTGGACAAGGCATTTGATGTCAACATCCATTAACCCCTTACTCTAGAATTCATTTAGAATGTGAAAGCATGAAATCGCCAAAGGTGTATAATTGATCAATTCTCACCATAGGTGCCTCAAAAGGATCTTGTCTTTTCCAATTTTTCTAGATGGTCTTTAAGTTGGAGTTAGTTTAATTCATATTTGAAATTGGCATATCAAGTGAGAAGTTCATCCATAATCTTAGCTTTCCTCTTTGATGAGTTGGAGTTTGACTCAAGGCATGAAATCCAATGATCTGTTGAAAGAGGTTCTAGGCAACTAACCATCTTTGATGAGGTAGAGTTTGACTCGAGGCATTAATGAGGTTGCGTACTTGTAGGGTTTCTCTAGTGAATCTAGCAATGTAATTATTTAATGGATCATTAGGTTTTTGTCTAATCATCACAATACTCACATCCAATGAGATATGACTTGCTTGTAGAAAAAAAATGGTTCATGAATTTTCACTTCAAGTTTGTCTACCTATCGATGGACCCTAGTGAAAATGATTAAAACTATCTCAAGGTTTTCTTTTTGATAGTTAGTAGGAAAGCATTACATATACAGGACACATATATGCACCACTGTACAGGAGCATGGACTCAAATGTTAGGAGTTAAAAAGGGTCCCTAATGTCATCAAATTTGTTCATACCTTGAAGCAATTCCAAGTTCTGCAGAACCAAAAACATCATGATCCACTCCGACAATGGTTGGTTATTTGGTTGTTAATTAGAGCTTTGTTATCATCATAATAGATCATGCAACTACAAAATAAGCCTCACGTGAGTGAGAAGGTGGTAAGGAATCTTAATATGAATGGAGTTGGGCTGGGAGTGACTTTACATGGTAGTATTATTCTCAACATGAAGGATAGGTGACCGATGACTTAAAAGTCTTGATAATACAATTGACATAGGCATGCACAATTCTTATTGTCATATTCACTTATTACGCTTCTTATAGCTAACTAGATTGTTTGGTATTGGATCTTAATGAGCTTGGCTTGCTTTTAAACAAGTTTAAGCAATTGAACCTTCTCAAAGATGCGACCATCAAGTTGATTATAATTAGTTACAAAGTCTTCATGAAATGTTTTAATTTTTTTAATCTCCTATATTGATTAGGAGAAGTGTCGTTGTCCTTGTGCTAAAAAGACTTATTTCTTTTAATATCCTCCATATTTGAAAGAGGTGTGTATAGTGGAATGTGGTCTGTGGGTGGTGAAGAATATGATTGACTAAGATCAATAAACAACCAAAACAACATGTGTTCTTCATTAGGTGTTATGAAGGTCCTTCATTAAGCTCTCTTGAGCCAACGATGGTGGGTTGACACGTGCGAGGAATTTAATGCTAATATACCTTTGTACTTTATATTTATCTTTAACATTTATAATAACTAGTAATGTAGTTACTCACACCCGTAATTTATTAATTGATTTCATATATAATAAATAAGATTTTGTATTTTTCTTAGAACTATTGCAATATTTATCGCAACACCTTCACTTTTTATATCTAAAACTAATGCTGGTTGGTTATGATTTGGGTGACAGTATTCCCTGATAATGGATATGAAATTGAAGATGATGAAAACTTCCAATTATTCAAACACAAAAGCGACGTAGAAAATGGTAAATTGGATGAAAGGAAACTCGCCAAATCAGGTACTCATGTAAAATTAAGTTTTTTCTTAAATATTTTACATAACATGTGTGTGTATAACAATATAAGAAATTCTCAAATTGCAGTTATTTCAAGGACCAATTACAAATTTTGGAAACGCTTTGCAAAAGGTACAAACTAGATAAGCTTCATCGCTAGCTTTGTCAATATTCAATTTATCTAGAATGAGTCATTATTAATTTGATTTTATTTTGTGTTTTTCATTTCTTATTTTCCATCATGCGGTTTTATATACCTAACTTTTCAATGTAAACTAGACCCTTTACTTTAAACAAGCTAAATTCATGTGAGCAAAAATTTCTTAAAACTTTATACAAGTTAAAATTTGTTGAAAATCAATAATAGATACATAAAAATATGGCAATGACCATGACCATAAGACTTAAATATGTTTTTATTCCTAATAAATTATTAAATATTATTTTTAGTTCTTGATAAAAAAAAATCCGTTGTTGATCCTTGAAAAATGTTTAATTTTGCTTTTGGTCGCTATTGCACTATCTAAATAACTTTATTTCACTATTTATAGCATTATTTAAACAAATATAAAGACTAATAATATTTTTTTATTAAGAATTAAAATAAAATCTATCATTTATTAGAAATTAAAAATATATTTAAATCTATAATAATAATGATAAATCATTATGACTTACTATCACCTTAAACTAATTACAAGTGAGGGAAAATTAGAAAGTGTCAAAATAGTTTAGATCACAAATTATTTATAGAAATATATGTTTTTATATTCTTTGAGATGCATAAATCTTAAGAAAGAAAAGAAATACAAGAATAGAAATAAAAGGGGAGGAAAAGAAATTAATAGATGAGATGGATAACTTCATACTAGATGAAACAAATATAAAGAAATATATAGGATCTATTTGTTTAAACTTATCGGTCAAAATAAGTATTTTTTTTTTAATGAAATGAGCAGTTTTATGTTATTTGTTGCGTTTGTTTAAACTTTTGCATAAAAATTAAATTTATGTTTTTTTTAAATACAAATTTTATATGCTTCTTAAAAATCACTTTTTTAGAACCATTTAAAAAAAAACCTTAAGCAAACTGGCCCATGAAATAATTTTAAAAGATAAATAATTAATTGTTATCAATGCCTACCGTGTTAGGCAACTCACCCATAGCACAACACTACAAAACCACACATGTACCCACATTATATCACTTCACTTCACCTCATCCAAGCCAATTTTGATCCTCTCCCATTCTAGTCATTAATTTTTTTGGTATCATTTACACTATACGACATGAAGATTGCTTACTCTCCTTGAATTTAGCAAATATATGTTTTGTCTTCGATCTTCATTATGCATTGCTTTCTTTTTTGGGTTTAAATATCCATGTATCTATTACCTATATAATAAAAGTAAGTCTAATGCAATCACATGCCACCATTTGCTTTGTGTCACCATTTCCTCCTTCCTCATTTTTTTCTCTTTCTCCCCACGATGCTTTTATTTCTCTCTTCTTTTTATTCTTCTTCATCTCTCTCACATACTCCTTTCCCTTCTCTCCTTTCATATTACTCTCAATTCTACTTCACAATTTTTTGCCTTTTCTTTCCCTTTTTAGATATTATATTTTGCTTTTATAATAATTACTCTTTATTACTATTTTATAACAATTTATATTCTATAATTTATAATAAAAAATATAATCATAAAAATAACTAATTTTTTATTTATATTATATTATTGACATGATATTTATTTTTTTGTTGAAATATTTATAATAATAATAATATGCTAAATATTATATAAAAATATGTTATTTATTAAATTAGTTGAATTATAAATTTATATAATAACTTATTAATTATTAAAACTAATTATAATTAGATTAAAAATATAAAAAATAGTTTTAAATTACTTACTCAATAATATTATAAATTAAATTAGTTATAATTTTGTAAAATAAAGACCACAAATATCATTCATGAAAGACAATGTTGCTCGAGCTCATTATGAGCAACATAACTCATTCTTTAAATATTTCACATAAATACATACCAAAGACTTAATAATATTATAAATTAAAATATTTTTAATTATGATAAAAACCACAAATATCATTCATAAAAGACAATTTTACATATTTTTCAAGTAGTTAACACATCCTCATACTAACTACTTAACAATATTTATTTTTACTTTGATATCCTAAAAAATAATTTTTACTTATAGATTGTATAAAATAATTTTAAATATTTTTATGCATAAATATTTTTTGAATAACATTTATATTATGAGGTTGAAATTTGGAAATAGAATTTACTTTAAATCTAATCGTTAAATATATTTATTATAAAATAATATTTTGACTTGATGCTTAATAACTCCATATACGAATTTTTCGTTCATTAATATTTATATAATGATGCTAAAATTTTATTTAAAATATAATAAATGTATTGAAATTTATTTATTAAATTTGTTTTATTATAAAATAATTTTAAATTACTTTATCAATAGTATAATAATTAAATATTTTGTTTTGATAGAGGCCAAATGTAAAAGTAATAAGCGTGTCACTAAGAATTTTTTCTATGTTTGTGTTAATTGTCATAATGTCTTAGTGTAATCTAAATAGAAATGTTGTAATTTTTCGGACATAGAAATAAATAAGCTAAATAACTAATGTGAATTATATAAGCAATATCATGTTAATTTAGAAATTCATGAGGGAGAATCCCCTCACTAAAAAAATCATATAATTAACAACTAATATTTTCCAATACAAAATAGAAATTAAATATTATAATCAAGTTATTAATAGGAGTATTTGATCTCATTTATTATTTATTTGATCTAATGTATAATTATATAATGAATGACTAAAATATAAAATATAACTATCTAGAAATAAAAATAAAATATTTTTATATTATATTATTTTTTCATTAAAACATATAACCTTTTCTATAAACTAAAATATTTGTTAAAATTAACTTCATTTTATATTGTTATTTTTAATATACTTATCACATATAACATCATTATAAATACTTAATAAAAATTTGATCAAAGTAACTGGATAGACATATTAGTCTTTTAGGTATTTGTTACAACTAATATACTTCACTATAATTAATTGATACTACATGATTATGTTAATTAAGGTGAAAAAATACTTTCATTTGAAAACTTAATTATAGTTAGTTACTTAGCATGTTTAACATGGGATGAAAATAATACTAAATACCTATAATAACAAATCATATAAGTGCTAATAAAATATTAATTATTTATTAGAGATTAAAATAATAATTTATTTTAAGTAATGTTGATTTCAATAGTTGAATCTAATTTAGTTAATTTTGTATTTTAAATTATTCAAAATATTCTTTATAAACTATAATATAATAAAACTAATAATTTTTTTATTTAAAAATACAGTTGTAAAATTATTGAATTATTTTATTTTCATATTTTAAAATCACAAGATTATTTAAATTTAAAAAAGTAAAATATTTTAAAATTTTATACATAAATTTTTTGTATATAACTTTATTAATATTTAAATAAAATAAAAATATGTAACACTATAACCAAATATATGTTCCATGGTTGAATACTCTCTCTCTCTCACTCTTTCTTTCATTTTAGAGAACTGAGTTAACAATTATGTTTGTCATGCACGGGTACTTTTTTAAGTCATTTATTTTGTAGATTGCAAATTTTCAAAGTAATATTATATATATATATATATATATATATATATATATATATATATATATATTGATTTATTCACAAATTATTTTGAAACAAGATAAAAATTAATGCGACTTGCACAATCGCACTGGTATCTTCATAAAATCTCCATAATTTTGATTAATTCATAAGTAACATTTTAGTCTTCATAAAATGCATTTTTTTTAGTGTTCAGAAAAAAATTCTTGTTAGTATTTTTTTATCTCTATTTGTTTTTGTTTTCTTTCAATTTAAGTCTTTTATTTTACTATTTTGATCCTAATAAAATTATAAAATTTTCATATAATTTATTTTTTATTAAAATATTTTTATTATAGTCTTTATTATTCAGAAACATCATGTTTTTTTCGAACATTTGTTAGCCATGTCGTCAATTAATGAGATTAAAGACCAAAATTGAAAGAAAAAATATCATAGAACAAAATTGACAAGAATTTTATTAGGGATTAACACAAAAAGGTTATCATGATGAATTAATTAATTATTCTTATTATTTATCAAGTTAAGAAATCTTAGTTCATCTTTGACTTGTTGATTAAATCTTGACTTTGTTATATGAGAATTGTGATTAGTTTGAAATCACTTGAAATTAACCTACATTTAGGAACCATGGTGCCAAATTTCTAATTCTGAGCCCAAGAAATTTTGAAAATATATGGCCTAAATCACATGGGAGATAGTAGAGCATATTGATCCATTTAAGGGTTCATTTACAAATGTTCCTTTAGGGTTCAACAAATTTTTACTCTTGTCTCTCATGCTTTATGGAAGTCAATAATTGCTTGATAAAAAAAAAAACCCTTATAACATAATTTTTTTGTAAATTTAAGAATGAAATGAAGGAGTTAAGTACATTTTTACCAAATTAAAAGTTCAAACTAAATTTTTGATAGAGAAGGGTAATCCTAAAACATTTAAAGAAACATTTTGATCAAATGGTATTTTTCTTGCTGCAAATACAGTAATAGATTGGTATTTAATAATAGATGCTCATGTCACATGTGATAGAATTGACTTTATATGCATAAAAAATCCTTAGAACAATACAAACCTTACAAGTTCATGAATGTATAGATGTATGCACATAAAGATTATTTGCATATATAGGAAAATACTATACTAAAACACAAAAAGCAAGGATAAATTAAGTAACATGTAATAAATACATCAATTAAGTTAGATTATTTCTCCATTTCCTAATAACATTATCAATTATTTCTTTATGATGAAGTTTTTGCTTGATCTATATTTCAGAGTTTGAAGGGATTGATCATATGTGGAAGGAAAAGAAAATACATAAGTTAGCTGAATGTCTAACAAATATTTTAGTGCACTATGACTTCTCGTGGCAGATATCCCACAATGAGTATAAAAGGACAACAATGATTTCAATGCCACGTGATCCTATTAGTGTGGCCAAAAGGAGAAGGATAAGTGCACAAAAAAGGGAAGAAAGGCGTAAGAACGATGAAGAACCTCCCGAACGCACAGCATTACTCATAGCAACTAAAACTGGAATTGTAGAAATTGTTGAAAAATTCCTTGATGTGAATCCCGAGGCTATTTTCCATGTCACTGAGAATAACCAGAATATATTGACCATGTAAGTATATATCAAACTAGTATACTTGGCCTTTTTCAATTTTTCGCTTAATTTTTTAATTTAAAAATGTATAACATTATTACAGAAAAACGACATGCACTAAAGTGCTATCGTCTATATATATACAAAAAAACTAATATATTAGTATAATGCATCATAGTGTCTATATAGTAATGCAGCGATAATATTTTACATCAACAAAATTTAATATGATGCATCATATTTTTAATATATATACTAGTAATTTAATTTTCTCAAACAAAAAAATTATTAAACAGATAAACTCAACGTCTAATTGTTAACAACATATGGCATTTTTGTTATTATTGTTTTTTCTACCGGGCCTAATTAGTATAGTTATATATGTGTATTAATATTTGTTTTCTTTTTAGCCACACTCTCATTATTTTTTAATGTACCTTATGCAAAGGGCTGTTAAGTATCGCCAAAAGAAAATTGTTCGAATCATACAGAGAAAAGGTGCAATTGAATCATTGGTTGGTCAAATCTCAGACAAAGGTCGTACTATTTTGCATGAAGTTGCAAGGATGGATTACTACAAAGGGGAACACTTAGCTGGAGTGGCATTCCAACTACAAGATGAGCTGCGTTGGTATGATGTAAGTAGTTAATTAGCCCTTTATGACGATGCACTATAGATATTTGGACTTTTTTTTTGGAAAATAAAACATCCTTAGTTATCTAAATAACTGATGTGAATAAAAATTATAAGCAATATCATGTTAATTTAGAAATTCATGAGGGAGAATCCCCTCACTAAAAAAATCATATAATTAACAACTAATATTTTCCAATACAAAATAGAAATTAAATATTATAATCAAGTTATTAATAGGAGTATTTGATCTCATTTATTATTTATTTGATCTAATGTATAATTATATAATGAATGACTAAATATAAAAATATAACTATCTAGAAATAAAAATAAAATATTTTTATATTATATTATTTTTCATTAAAACATATAACCTTTTCTATAAACTAAAATATTTGTTAAAATTAACTTCATTTTATATTGTTATTTTTAATATACTTATCACATATAACATCATTATAAATACTTAATAAAAATTTGATCAAAGTAACTGGATAGACATATTAGTCTTTAGGTATTTGTTACAACTAATATACTTCACTATAATTAATTGATACTACATGATTATGTTAATTAGGTGAAAAAAATACTTTCATTTGAAACTTAATTATAGTTAGTTACTTAGCATGTTTAACATGGGATGAAAATAATACTAAATACCTATAATAACAAATCATATAAGTGCTAATAAAATATTAATTATTTATTAGAGATTAAAATAATAATTTATTTTAAGTAATGTTGATTTCAATAGTTGAATCTAATTTAGTTAATTTTGTATTTTAAATTATTCAAATATTCTTTATAAACTATAATATAATAAAACTAATAATTTTTTTTATTTAAAAATACAGTTGTAAAATTATTGAATTATTTTATTTTCATATTTTAAAATCACAAGATTATTTAAATTTAAAAAAGTAAAATATTTTAAAATTTTATACATAAATTTTTTGTATATAACTTTATTAATATTTAAATAAAATAAAAATATGTAACACTATAACCAAATATATGTTCCATGGTTGAATACTCTCTCTCTCTCACTCTTTCTTTCATTTTAGAGAACTGAGTTAACAATTATGTTTGTCATGCACGGGTACTTTTTAAGTCATTTATTTTGTAGATTGCAAATTTTCAATATATTATATATATATATATATTATATATATATTATATTTATATTTGATTTATTCACAAATTATTTTGAAACAAATAAAAATTAATGCGACTTACAATCGCACTGGTATCTTCATAAATCTCCATAATTTTGATTAATTCATAGTAACATTTTAGTCTCATAAAATGCATTTTTTTTTTTCAGAAAAAATTCTTGTTGTATTTTTTTATCTCTATTTGTTTTTGTTTTTTCATTTAAGTTTTTTTTTTACTATTTGATCCTAATAAATTATAAATTTCATATAATTTATTTTTTATTAAATATTTTTATTATAGTCTTTATTATTCAGAACATCATGTTTTTTTCGAACATTTGTTAGCCATGTCGTCAATTAATGAGATTAAAGACCAAAATTGAAAGAAAAATATCATAGAACAAAATTGACAAGAATTTTATTAGGGATTAACACAAAAAGGTTATCATGATGAATTAATTAATTATTCTTATTATTTATCAAGTTAAGAAATCTTAGTTCATCTTTGACTTGTTGATTAAATCTTGACTTTGTTATATGAGAATTGTGATTAGTTTGAAATCACTTGAAATAACCTACATTTAGGAACCATGGTGCCAAATTTCTAATTCTGAGCCCAAGAAATTTGAAAATATATGGCCTAATCACATGGAGATAGTAGAGCATATTGATCCATTTAAGGGTTCATTTACAAATGTTCCTTTAGGTTCAACAAATTTTTACTCTTGTCTCTCATGCTTTATGGAAGTCAATAATTGCTTGATAAAAAAAAAACCCTTATAACATATTTTTTTGTAAATTTAAGAATGAAATGAAGGAGTTAAGTACATTTTTACCAAATTAAAAGTTCAAACTAAATTTTTGATAGAGAAGGGGTAATCCTAAAAATTTTAAAGAAACATTTTGATCAAATGGTATTTTTCTTGCTGCAAATACAGTAATAGATTGGTATTTAATAATAGATGCTCATGTCACATGTGATAGAATTGACTTTATATGCATAAAAATCCTTAGAACAATACAAACCTTACAAGTTCATGAATGTATAGATGTATGCACATAAAGATTATTTGCATATATAGGAAAATACTATACTAAAACACAAAAAGCAAGGATAAATTAAGTAACATGTAATAAATACATCAATTAAGTTAGATTATTTCTCCATTTCCTAATAACATTATCAATTATTTCTTTATGATGAAGTTTTTGCTTGATCTATATTTCAGAGTTTGAAGGGATTGATCATATGTGGAAGGAAAAGAAAATACATAAGTTAGCTGAATGTCTAACAAATATTTTAGTGCACTATGACTTCTCGTGGCAGATATCCCACAATGAGTATAAAAGGACAACAATGATTTCAATGCCACGTGATCCTATTAGTGTGGCCAAAAGGAGAAGGATAAGTGCACAAAAAAGGGAAGAAAGGCGTAAGAACGATGAAGAACCTCCCGAACGCACAGCATTACTCATAGCAACTAAAACTGGAATTGTAGAAATTGTTGAAAAATTCCTTGATGTGAATCCCGAGGCTATTTTCCATGTCACTGAGAATAACCAGAATATATTGACCATGTAAGTATATATCAAACTAGTATACTTGGCCTTTTTCAATTTTCGCTTAATTTTTTAATTTAAAAATGTATAACATTATTACAGAAAAACGACATGCACTAAAGTGCTATCGTCTATATATATACAAAAAACTAATATATTAGTATAATGCATCATAGTGTCTATATAGTAATGCAGCGATAATATTTTACATCAACAAAATTTAATATGATGCATCATATTTTTAATATATATACTAGTAATTTAATTTTCTCAAACAAAAAAATTATTAAACAGATAAACTCAACGTCTAATTGTTAACAACATATGGCATTTTTTGTTATTATTGTTTTTTCTACCGGGCCTAATTAGTATAGTTATATATGTGTATTAATATTTGTTTTCTTTTTAGCCACACTCTCATTATTTTTTAATGTACCTTATGCAAAGGGCTGTTAAGTATCGCCAAAAGAAAATTGTTCGAATCATACAGAGAAAAGGTGCAATTGAATCATTGGTTGGTCAAATCTCAGACAAAGGTCGTACTATTTTGCATGAAGTTGCAAGGATGGATTACTACAAAGGGGAACACTTAGCTGGAGTGGCATTCCAACTACAAGATGAGCTGCGTTGGTATGATGTAAGTAGTTAATTAGCCCTTTATGACGATGCACTATAGATATTTGGACTTTTTTTTTGGAAAATAAAACATCCTTAGTTATCTAAATAACTGATGTGAATAAAAATATTAAAGTATTTAAATACCACAAAAAATATTATACCTTAACACTTATTAAATAAAATAGATAAACTGGCTAAATTATCTAAATAATGTTAGAATTTTATGAAAAATAATAAATATGATCATAGAGTTGAGTTTTTTTTTAACAAAAATAAAATTTTAACCTAATAATTTAATTTCATCGAGTTGGGTTATGTTTTATTGATCAAATGTATTCACTTAATAAACTTGATCTTAATTGAGTTATTGAGTTAGTTTTTTTGCGGAGATATCGTTAACTTTTTATTTCATTACTTTTGACAAATTCTATCAAAACATTTTCTTACTAGATATTAAACATTTCGACAATACCGATTTAACTTGTTGTATAAAATATTTTTAGAAAAAAACTATAATAATTTAATTAGTTTAAATTTGACAAGAACTAAAAAATTGAAATATAATATTTGAATATACTCATGTTGATTTTTTTAAAAGACATTAAAAAAAAGCAAAAGAAGAGATATATAATGAGAAATTTCAAAATAAAAGAACAATGAGGGCATGCGTAATTGGAAAATTCATCATCTCGTCTTTTTCTTTCTAAGCACTAGAAAACAACTACTAGAATTTAAAATAATTTTACTGATCAATTGCAAAACACGAAGTCAAAATCTAGTTCAATATTAAACTCAAAATTTTATAAAGAAACAAATGCATAAACAGACAACAGTATAGAATTCCCTTATTGTTGAAAGTACATAGAATATTAAGCCCATTTGTTTAAGCTTATATTTTCTTAAAAAAATTGTCTTTAATAAAATAAACATTGTTTACTTCTTTTTTTATGAATTAAATTATATCTGCTTCTTAAAAATTACTTTTTTTTAAAAGAAATTTGTTACAATTTAAATAAATTAACCCATTATTTGTATGCATGCATATACAGCTAACTACTTGCCCATAATTTTGTCTACGTGTGATTTATTTTAAACTTATAAATTATATATATTTATTACCTAAGTATCTCATCACTAGCTTAATCCTAATAACTTAGAAATAAATTGATTTCTTATGTATATACTTGCATTTTCTTATAGGAATATATACTTGCATTGATGACTATAAATTAAATAACTATTGCATGTCCAGAAAGTAAGAAGATTGATTCCTAAACACTACAACATGCACTGTGACATAGATGGGCATACACCCGAAGATATGTTAGAAATGGAGCATGATGGAATGCTTAAAGAGGCACAAAAATGGTTAAAGGAAACAGCTCAATCATGCTCTACTGTTGCTATTCTAGTTGCTACGGTTGTATTTGCTGCAGCCTACACCATTCCAGGTGGAACTGAAAATGGCACTCCCGTATTCCTTCATTCTCATGTGTTTCTCTTTTTCACTATTATGGATGTCGTGGCACTTGCTACCTCACTAGCTTCAGTGGTGGTGTTCCTTTCCATCCTCACTTCCCCATGTGAGTTGTGGGATTTTCACAAGTCTCTCCCACGAAAACTAAATTTGGGATTCGCTTTGTTGTTCTTGTCATTGATGACAACAATGTTAGCATTCAGTGCAACCATGTTGCTGACCATTCGCTTGGAATGGAAGAATTGGACCTCAACATTGATATATAGTGCTGCTTTCTTTCCCGTCACTATATTTGCAATGATTCAATTCCCTGTTTATGTGATGACACGAAGCATCGTCAAGCATCTTTGGAAGCAAATTAAGAAGGTCCTTCCAATGAGATTGGTTAAATGTTTCACGAATCTCAATTGATGCTATATATTAGTGTTGAGTACGGAGGAACGCTTGAAGAGTTTTTTAAACTACTGTTTGCATTTTGATTATAGATTTGGATCATGTAATATGATTTAAATGGTTGATAATGTATGAGCTTTTGAAAGTTATAATATAAGAATATGCAGGTGGTGAATAAATAAGTTTATGAAATAAAAATTCATTATTAAACTACTCAACTTATTTAGGATTGTAAATTATGTTATATATATGAATCATTAAGCCTATGTTTGGATCACTATTTCAACCCTCCCAAAATTGCTTTTATTTCTGAACTAAAAGAGTGTCTTTTCCCAGCGTACATTCACCTCCCACAAATAGTTACCCAGACAAGCTATAAGTTTTTTTGACAACTAAGGTAAAACGATAGGTTTTATTTGTTCAATGAGTGAATGTCAAGTGAATTATACTACATAATGAGTGAACTCACATGATTAGTGTGATCCATATAAAATTCATGTAACAATAAAAATGTGTTAAATTCTGCCAAAAGAATTGTGTTGTTCTTCTTTTGAATATAAAGAATATGACCTCTTGTTGATGAAACATGTAAATTTTGATGAACACAAAGCTAAAGAATTAGGAAATTATATAAGGCTCTAAATCCCAGTTATGAGTTGGCTCATAAGACTAACTTGAGAGATAAATTTAAAAATAATGAAAAAACTGTTTTTTGTAAAATTATAAGGAAATGGTTTATTATGTCACTACAAGAAAAAATCACATTTGTAACAACTTTTTTCAAGCGATAATCGAGTCATTGGCAAAGATAGACACTTAACATGACTTTTTTAATTATTAAGAAAATATAACAATAATTAATGTTGCTGAGAAAAGACTTTATCGTAACGAGTTTTATTGTTGAGAAAAGGTATTATATCACAACGATATTAATTGTCAAGAAAAGTTATTTTATTGTGACCACTTTGGTTGATGAGAAATAACGATTTTTTTAGCAACGACAGTGGTCATTAGGACATGTAAAATAGGACAATGACTTCAAATGTTACCACAAAAAATTACTTATTATAGCGACAGATGTGTAAAATGGCAGTGATAATTATGGTTATTAAAGCATAAGTAGTGGTAGGGACATATATCAAATGTCATTGCAAAACTTTCTGCAATAGTGGTTTAGGCAAAGACAATTTCTCATTGGTAAAAGTTATTTTTGCAATGCCACTTCAAATTTGTCCGTGATAAATGTCTTTGCAAATAACTTTGTTGCTGTTTTGTTGACAATGAAATTTTGCATTTAATTTTGTCAACAAACATAATCTCATAAATATTTGAGAAAGAAGATAGATACTTCTTTTCCTTTGAAGGCATTTTATCACTCTCTATAGATCCTTCACCCTGGGTCAATGTACTAAAATTTTATCATGAGAACGAATAAAAAGATGCAATAGAAAGTAAAGTGTTAATTGATCATGAAAACAAATTTAAAATAAAAGAGTGCAAGAAGAAATTAAAGTACACAAATAAAAAGGTGCAAAAAATTAAAAGAGTAAAGAGTTTTGAGATAAAATTGAGATTGGAAGGAGACAGGTTTTAGAAAACAGTGCAACAATTGTAAATGAAATCGATAAATTTACTTTATGAATATGCACTACTTAAAAATAGGGTTTCAACATCGATTATTAAAGACTTTCAACATCGGTTATTAATCGATGTTGAAAGTACTGAAATTAAAAGTATTATCATTAATATTGATTTTCCAAAAATCAATGTTAATATGAAATTACAACATCGATTATTTAAATAACCGATGTTATATAATAAGAATTATAAAAAAAAAAGTTATATATCTTCATATCAACATCGGTTTTAACCAAAACCAATGTTAATATATGAAGACAACATCGATTTTTAGTAAAAGCCGATGTTGTATGTCTATATTAACATCGATTTTGGTAAAAACCGATGTTGTTGGTAATAAAACAACATCAATTTTTATTAAAAATCAATGTTGTTTTCTTATAACAAACATCAATTTTTGGTAAGAACTGATGTTGTTTTATTACCAGCAACATCGATTTTTCCCAAAACCGATGTTAATGAATTTTAACATCAGTTTTTTAAAAAATCAATGTTAAAATGACATACGTCAGTTTTTTCAAAAAACTGATGTTGTTTTTAGGATTATTTTTAATATAGTGTCTGTTTTTTCAATAACTCTAAAATTAACCTGTAAATTTTAAAAATAGACCACACAACATATAATTTTCATTATGTTTTGAAATAGTTTTGACCAGAAATTTCATGAAAAATTTATTAATTACTATGAATGAAAAAAATATTTAATGTTAAGGAGACATGAATTGTAAAAAATGTAAAGTAACTAAACTACAATTACAAAATTGTCTAAACATCCTAGGTTTCATTTTTAAGTTTCAAATAATACTTTGCCAACTGGATGCGAAACACCTTCAATCTCTTTGGTTCCAATGGTCTAGCATCATTGAAATACTGCATGATATAATAAAACATAAGTTAATAATATAATACGTACCAGTCATAACAAAATGAAATTTGTTTGAATTAAACAATTATCGTTTCCCAATTATTCTTGAAACTTCCTCAGATTGTAGTTGACATCTAGTGCATGACGTAATATCCGCACTTAGTGCTTCCTTTTTGTCTATTACACTAAATACATTATGAAATTTAAATATTCAACGTTAAGTACAAATTAGTCTACACAGTACTAAAATATAACTAGAAGCATTGTTTAAATGACTTACTTTAACAACAATCCACCTAGCAGCAACCTTGGATTTACTTTGTGGAGTATCGTTAAGTCCTTTCAAAGCACCGTTGAATACAAATATGGATGCTTGTTGTACAATTAAAATATTGATGTTCCTGACTAATGCTAATGCAAATGTATTGACAAACAACACTGACCTGTTAATTATTCCTTTGAGGTAGTTGTCTGGTCTATTATGCAACGAACAAAACCAGATGACAACATTTTCCTTAGGCAAAATGATGATCATTTGCCAATGTGCACTGCAATGGAGACCAATATAGGTTATTATACTATTATACATTATTTAAATTCATTTGTTCAATTTAACTTACCCATTCAAGTAGGCTCCTAAGTATACATCTCGTTTAGAATTCTGCATCCAGTTCTTAATATAACTTTCTAATTCAAATTATGATTGCCCAGATCTCTAGATGGACTGTGGCTCAAGGAATACATACACATCAACATTTCCCGCTCGCATACTTGTCTCAGTCATATGCCTATTGTTGTTAACATAAAGTAAATTATCTATAATTTAAAACAAGTTAGGTAATAAACAATAATGTAAACTGACTTACAAAATCCACAACTGTATAACAGAGATGCTAAGACATTGACCACCGTGTGCTATTTCAAATAGATCTTCATGCTTTATGTACAAGGGAAAGTTCTCATTAAACACCCCAAACATGGTAGCATCCCACATAACCTACAACGGCTTCAGAAAAAGTTGTGGGATGGTCAACGTCATCAGAAATAGGGGATCATCGACATCATGATCTGGCCTATCTGTAGGTTTCGCCAGTCCCACAACTCCTTGTTTATCCAACATAGTTAATTAACATAATTTAATTACAATGAACACTTTAATTGAAAAAAGAAGCATTTAAGGACATTGAAATACTTGTTCTGATAAACGCTTGACAAGATGTGTCGGCCAAGCAAGCAAGGTGTTAAATATAAAAAATATAAAAATGGGTAGAAGGTATGCATAAGTTTTTTTTTTGTTTTATGGCTTGCTTTCAGCAAGTTCCACTGCATACAACAAGTTCTTATGATATATACATTATATCTATGAAATTTCAAACCAAACCAAAATTGTTATATACAAGTCCCCATGATAAACAAGTTTATGTTCATGGCTAATGTATAGAGAAAGTGAAACAATCATAGATAGAGGAATACCTTAGAGCTTCCAGACAATTCTTTCTTTAACTCTGCAAGATCATCAATCGACAGAAGACTTCTCCAGCAATGCAAACTGTAAATGACAAAGTAAGAAATGCCTTTAAACAGTGAAATCAACTTTCTTTAATAAATTAATTTCAAACTAATAAAAAATGTTAAAAAAATGTATTAAAATTAATCCATATGCTGGATTAATTAAATATGCATCTAGCTAGCTAGCTACTTCAAAGAGCTACCAGTTCTTTAGATGAAAAACCTTTGTTGGAGAAAGAATTGATAAGGGCACTTAAACTTGAAGTGGGAGCAGGCACGTTTGAGTTAGCAGAACTTAAACTTGCAGTGGTTGAGTTTCTTCTACCCAATTGCAAAGTCCAAGTAGGTCAACCAAGCTGAAAATTAAATTTGTTCAATATAAGTGCCTAACTCATATATATGTTTTTAATTTATAGATCAAACATGTAATATTTAACCTAATTGCATATATAAAACTAAAACTCATAATCACTAGTTAAATTAAAATAATTTCACTATTTAACCTAGCTGAAATATATACATATACTTACAGCTACAACCTAGCAGAATCACTAGTTCAACAAAGGTTTTGACATAGATATGTGGTGCACATTTGCATTTGACAATTCATGCCCATTACAATAGATTAATTACTTGGAACACATAGATATAAATGCAAAGTCCAAAATTGTAAAAGATATATTAACAGTTGTTTGCAAGTGTAGGCCACTTGTGATGGGTAGATGTTGTCTTAAATATTTTCATGGAGGAAAAAAGAAAGTGAACAAATTCAAACGATTGTGTTCACAAGCGTTTATAGGCCACTTGATGGGTTAGATGCTTGCTAAGGTATTTTCTTAAACAAAAAAGAAAGAAAGTTGTCACTTGGAATAATTACCTAAAAGTTCAAACGATGAGAGCATGGATCATAAATCATAATAATCTACATTTTGTAGCTTTCTAGCTAATTAATTTTTGTGACCATTCTAAAGGCCTTAATTTAGTTTTCCATGTAGCTATTTACTCAAAAGGCTCTTAATGAGTGGCAACCTCATACCTTCCATCACTTGTATTATCTACTCAAACCCCAAAACTTATTTTTAGCCTCTCATCTTAACTACAAAATATAACTTTCTGTTCTCTTTTTGGTGAAGAACAAAAACCTTGTCCAATTGTACAAGGTCAATCTGAGGACAAAAACTGGTAGAAGAGTCAAAGATGAGACAAATGGTGCTGGTAGTGGGATGAATAGTGGCTAGACACACTGCCTCAAGTATTCTAGAATCTAGAGGTGTGTGAAAGTCTCAAAACTCTCAAGGAATTATAGGACATGGTGGACTATATTGTAGGTACTATAAAATTATGCAGAAAAATGAAACAAGGAGAATATTTTTGGGGATGAATTCTCTTTCACATTTCAGCAGCACATACACATATATTTATAAATAGATAACTCTTAAACTACAAGAATTTACAATGAGAAAAGAGTCACAACTCAATGGTAAAGAGTCCCAACAATTATTGACTTTTTATTGATAATAATGGACAACACAATACTCGCACAACAAAAACTGAGTAAAAATTACCAATGCATTTTGATAATGTTGCATACATTCCAATAACATTACAATTTGAAATCATCTCAACGAGAACAAATAGTACACATAAAGTGGAAAAGAAAATGAAAACGACAGTCAAAAGAAAAAAACTTGTGATTTCAAATCAAATGAAAATTGAAAGCAAGACAAAAGTGAACATTGATTGGACGAAGGTGGACCTGCGCAAAACACACACATAGTGAGCATGAACTAGTGAGTACCACATTGACATAGCGTGGGCACAGTGGTGTAAAAAGAAAAAAGAAAAATTGTGATGGCGTGGGCAAGAACTAGTGCGCTCAATGGCGAGGGCACGACAGTGTGGGCTCAACGGCATGGGCGATGGCGGCATGGGCTCAACGAAAGTGTGGTCTACACAATGAGAAAGCAAGGTGATAGAAGGACCTAAGTATCTTCGACTAAGTGATGCTCACAATCGGTTTTTTCATTGCGGGGGGGAAAGGGTTTAGGGTTTAAATTTTTGAATAATACAACATCATTTAAAAAAAACCGATGTTAACGTTCAAACTTAACATCGGTTTCAGAAAAACCGATGTTAACAAATTAATGTTAACATTGGGTTTTAAAAAAACCGATGTTAAGATCAACTAGTTAACATCGGTTTTTTCAAAACCAATGTGAATTAACTCAATTTATTTATCAAAAATGCCACCATGCTCTTGTTAACATCGGTTTTTTGAAAAACTGATGTTAACCTACTATTTTAACATCGATTATTTGGAAAACCAATGTTAAGAAAGTCACGTTATTTACCATTTTGCCACCGTATTTTTGTTAACATCAATTTTTATGTTAACTTAACGATGCTAAATCTACATTTTGTAGTAGTAATGGTAAAATGTTGGAATTGAAATGGTTAGGAACATTACTGTAACCCGTCGATCCATGAGCGTTGCGACTATGGACATAAGAGTATTAATGGGTATTTATAATTTCCAAACCTTATTATAGAGTACAAGTTTGATATTTATAAACAGATTCATAACTACACATAACGACTTGTAACTTCTCCTAAATCTTCACCATCGATGGCTTTAGTCTTCAATCTCCATTGTTGATGACTTTTGCCTTCAATTCCCATCGTTGATGTCTTCTACAGTCTTAATGTTCTAAATCTTCATTATTCAAACACTGTATCATCACAATAAAAGATTATTTTGATACTCAATCGAAATAATGGGCATTAATAGAAGCCCCCCAATATTTATCTTTTAAGTGAAGTGAAAAGATAAATACTAAAATCTTTTTTCAAGTGAAGTTAATAGATAAACCACTTTTTGAGTAATATTTTGTGAGT
The DNA here is from genome assembly GCF_000004515.6 of Glycine max. Lineage (NCBI taxonomy): Eukaryota > Viridiplantae > Streptophyta > Magnoliopsida > Fabales > Fabaceae > Glycine > Glycine max. Next base: position 8,781,184 of record NC_038252.2, on the reverse strand, counting down.
TTTTGTGCTATTTTGCATGCATTTTCTTGGTATAACTCTCGTTTGGATACTAGTTTTGTATTACAAAAGTACAATCGCTCAATTGAGTGAGAAAGATAAAAATTGTATGATTTCATGAAGATTTGAAGACTTTTCACTTTTTGATCATGGTCGTGGTACATTTACCATGCCCGTGATAAGCAGCACAACCATAATAAAATGATAACAGTCTTCCAGAATAGAGTCAGCGATCTGACAACTATCGTGGTAAATTCATCACAGTCATGGTCAATTCATGAGGGTCGTGGTCAACCATGAAGGTCATAGTCAATCCACAATGCCCTAGAGCTTCAGTGTCACTTCTAACCTCAAATTCATAAAAAGATAAAAGTGAACCAAAAGATTGTTTTTCAAAGTCTAGATACCTATATATAGCTTCCTAAAGATATCGGTCTGAAAAGGCGCATTACAGCCGTTGTAAAATCTACCTTGAGGGATTTTAAGAGCTATGAAGCGTGGCCAACACCGTGAGGACAGATCGTGATCATCGTTCCTGCCTTATTAGTATGTCTATGTCTACTTTGTATAAGACTGTTAGTTTTGCTTTGATCATGAGTGGCTAGTCCCCTAAGTCTAGGGTTATGATGTAACTGTCAAATTGTATCCTTCTCCATGTTCTTAATGGAATTTCTCATTGTTTTATGTTAATTAGTTCTCTTCCTCATCTTTATTGTTTATTTGGAATTAGTATTTCTAATACTTAATTGATTGCATTGTAGTCATCATATGCATGTAATTAGTATATCTAGGTAGATATTTTTTCAACCAAATTGCATGATCAAACTATTTGGATAATCTTAGATAAATTAGTTAATATTTGATAGATCATCCCTAGAATTGATTATATAATTTGACTTAAATTGATAGATCAATGATCATTGGGGGTATTGATTTAAGGCAAAGAACATCATCTGACCTTGATCATAGGCATTGGTTGATTTTGAGATTCGGTAATTAACTTGGGAAGGAATTTCATTGGGACTGAGATTGGGGGAAATTGGTACTAGTGAATCATAACCCCTAGTCACTCTTATCATCACTTAAATCTATATTTGCATTATTTTATTTGTTTTTATTTCTAAAAACCATAACCATAAAAATATGTAAATTATTTTTTTAATCACCTCTACTGTTAGTTTTATAAACTTGACTAATTGAGAACAAACCTAGTCCTTTGGATTTGATATCCATACTTTTGAGTTCACCTTTACTACTACGTAGGGTACACTTGCCCTTGTGCAAGCCTTACATATTTTACACATCAAATTTTGGACACCGCTGTTGGGGACTAGTTGTGGAATTCCCAACTAATTTAATTTTGTTAAACCAAACAGTTTTGTTTATAGAATTTCTTTTATTATTTATTTAATTTTCTGTTATTTTTTTACTCAATTTGTTATTTCTCATTGCACTTGATCTTCTCTTTTGTTTTTTTGTGCATGCAAACCAGGTCCCAAAATCCACCATTGCAATACAAACCTAAGATTAACAAGTTAATCCAAAGACTATGTAGAATTCCATGGAGAGAGAGAAAGAGAAATGACAATTGATCCAACTAAGACCCTTATGCACTACCTCACTCCTACCTTAGGGGAAGCCAATACCATTCAGCTTCTTGATCTACCTCCCTCATATTTGACTTCAAGCATGGTTCCTTTAGATGCTAGAGAACAACCCATGTAGTGGTGGTGCCCATGGAAATCCTATGTAACACCTGAGGAAGTTCATCAAGTTGACCAACACAATGAGACCAAACCATGTACCAACAAAGTACATCAGACTCTATGTCGTTTCCTTTCTATCTTAATGGAAAGGCATAGGACTGGTTGTACTCACTACTTGAGAACAACATCAATATATGGAACTAGTGCACAAGTGTCTTCTTCAGGAGGTATTTCTCCCCCATGAAGACGGAATAGTACATTGGGGACATTGGAAACTTTGTGTAGAGGGAGTAAGAGAGTCTACCTGAAGAATGGAAAAGGTAGCAAGATATTATCAAAAGTTGTCCACACCATGCCATTACTCAACATAGATTGGTCCATATATTCTATGGTGAAGTGTCCTCACATAATACGACAAGCTTGGATGTTGCTTATAGGGGAAACCTTATGTTAAATCCACCGCCATCATTAATAATGCATTCCCCTACAACAACTCAGGGAATAAGAGGATTATGAAAAGCAATGTTAATCAAGTGGGGATAGATGAATCCCAAACTGAATTGGGAAAGCAAAACAAGCTCTATCAATGAAAACTAAGACACTCATGAGAGCTCAAGCTCAAGTCCCCATTACTATGCCTTCATTCCTAACCTATGATAAATGAGATATTGTGCATGGGTCAGGAGAATGCATTATTAATGATAAGATAGTTACAACCATGGATGAGATCAACTTTGTTAGGGGAGGAAACAATTCTTATAATCAATAACAGAATAATTTCAATCAAGGATAAGGCTTCAAGCAAAGTCAGGGAATGCTTAGGCCTCAACCCATGCAAAATCAAAGGCCAAGACAAGATAAGAGACAACCCACTCTTCAAGAAACCATGCTTCAGTATATGACCCATAATGATCAGAGACTAAAGCAGGCAGAGTCACAATTGACTAGTATACAATATTTCTTGTCACAAAGGTAGTCATGCATTCTTCTTCATAGACTGAACCCAATCCCAAGAAACAGAGTCATAATTGACTAGTATACAATCTTTCTTGTCACAAAGGCAGTCATGCATTCTTCTTCATAGACTGAACCCAATCCCAAGAAGGAAGTGAATGTTGTGAGTATTAGGAGTGGACAACCTATGATAGAGCTAAAGAAGAAGGAAAAAGCCACTCCACCACAGGGAAAAAAAGGTTCTTACTAAAGAGAGACAAGAGGCAAACAAGGAGAGTGAGAATGAGGTACTAAGACCTCCTCAGGTAAGTGTTCCTTTCCCTCAAAGGTTGGCAATTTTCTAGATTTATATTAATATCGCCTTTGCTGAGGCAATTGTTCAAATGCCAAAGTATGCCAAATATTTACAAGAAAATTTTCCAAATAAAGGAAAGTTGGCAGACTTCGCTACAACTGATCTCTACAAAGAATGCACTCCAATATTTTTAAGGAAGTTGTCACCTAAGCTTATTGATCCAAGGAGTTTTTTAGTCCCTTATACTATTGGCCACTTACAAATCGATAGAGCTTTATGTGATTCGGGTGCTAGCATTATTCTGATGCCTTATTTTGTCTATAAGAAGTTGGGGTTACAAGAACCCCTACCAATTAACATTTCTCTTTTGCTGACACACAGAAGTCTTACTTATTCGTGAGGAATAGTGGAAAATTGGTTGATTAAAGTTGGAAAATTCATTTTTCCATCTGATTTTATGATTCTATACATGGAGGAGAATGAAAAAATCCCAATTATTTTGGGATGACCTTCCTCTACACAAAAGGGGTTTTGATTAATCTTCGACAAGGGAAAAAATTTGGAGGTTGGGTGATGAGGAGGAAGTGTTTAAAGTGTTTGATCCGACAATTAATTTTTCCTCCTCCCCTATATGTAATTTTATGTAAGCCACCAACAAGATGAAGACTATTGTGGCTAAGTCTCACCCAAGTGTGGGGAAGGAAGACCCTCCAAGAAATAGAGCCATTTCAACAGACTTTGGATGGAGTAAGAAAAAAGGAGATAGCATCACCATTCAAGCTCTTAGCTATATAGTGAATGATTGTACTGGAGGATCAATGCAAAAAGGGAAAATCACCTTGTTCAAGGGTGGTTGATTTTCTTCCATTTATCATTCGCCAGGCTCAAACGTTAAACAAGTGCTTCTTAGGAGGCAACATGTTCAACAATATAAATTTGGTTATAACTAGTGTAACCATCTAATAAACTAAGCATTTCATTTCTTGTTGCTAAATCAACTAACATATCAGCAATGGCATAAGATATTCATCTGTAGGAGTTGCTAAATTTAAATCTTTAAAATCTATGCAAACATGCATTTTACCATTTTCTCAATTATAGGAACAACATTTGAAATCCAATTAGCATACCTTATTGTTTGAATAAACTTTGCATTGAGTAACCTTTCAACATCTTCTTTGATCTTGATTACCACCTTTTGTGCGAATCTTCGAGGGGTCTATTTTATCAGTTTCTTTCCTTCTTGGATAGGTAGTCTATGCTCAACCAAATCTCTACAAAGACTAGGCATTTCATCATAGTCTCACGCAAAGTAATCTTTGTATTCATCTAATATGACAATTATTGATAAGAATCCTGAAACTGCCCAAAGACAGGGACCTATGACCAAAAGTAGGACCATACAATCAGTGGATACCCTCCAACAAATGGTAGCAGGCATACTTAACAAGGCCCAAGTGGAGAAGGATGAAAGCCTAGAAGCAGAGGCACTACTAAGCATATTAATCGTTGCCGAGGGTCCAGACTAATTCGAAGGCCCATGCCAAATATGTTCTATTTTTTATTTATAATTTCTTTCATTGTAATTTTGGCCCAAACTGATTTAAAGGCTCATGTCTATTTCTATTTTTTGTTCAGATACACTATATGTATGGATTTCATTTTCAATAGAAGCACTTTTTCCCTCCTTCTTGGAAAGCATTTGCCCTCAAATGTTCAGAATCATCACCTGCAACAAATGGAGTCAAGTCAGCAACATTAAATGAAGAACTTACTCCATACTCACCTGAAATATCAATCTTGTAAGCATTGTCATTGATCCTCTCCAATACTTGGAAAGGTCCATCTCCTCTAGGTTGAAGTTAGGACTTCCTTTGTTTAGGGAACCTCTCCTTCCTCATGTGTACCCAAACCCAATTACCTAGTTCAAGTACCACTTCCTTCCTATTCTTGTTGGCTTGCTTGGCATAAATTTCATTCTTCTTTGCAATTAGAGCCTTCACCTGCTCATGCAATCTTTTCACATACTCAACTTTAGCCTGTGCATCCTTATGCTTAAAATAAAAAAATGTTAGGCAATGGTAAAAAATCAAGAGTAGCCAAGGGATTAAAATCATACACTACTTTGAATGGAGAGTGTTGTGTAGTGAATGCATGTTCTTGTTTTTTCCCCCATTTAAATGCTACATTTTTCTTGGAAATCTCAGTAAGAGGTGTTGCCACAGTAATAAAATCCCTAACAAATCTCCTATAGAAACTTGTCAAACCATGAAAGCTTCTTACCTTACCAATAGGTTTAGGGGTTGGTCATTCTTGAATGGCTTTCAACCTGTACTCCCTGTGAACTAACAACAAACCAAGGAAAACTAAATGGTCCAGACAGAACACACATTTATCCATGTTAGCATACAAACTCTCATGCCTAAAGGCCTCTAAAACTTGTCTCAGATGCACAAGATGTTCATCATGGAATTTGCTGTAAATCAAGATATCATCAAAATAAACAACAACAAATTTTCCTAAAAATTCCCTTAACACATGGTTCATTAATCTCATGAAAGTGCTAGGAGCATTGGTCAGCCCCAAGGGCATAACCAGCCATTCATACAACCCATACTTAGTTTTGAAAGTTGTCTTCCATTCATCCCTCTCTCTAATCCTAATTTGATGGTACCCATTTTTTAAATCAATTTTATAGAAAACACAAGTTCCATGCAATTCATCCAATATATCGTCTAGCCTAGGAATGAGATGTTTATACTTTACCGTGAGGTTGTTGATGGCCCTGTAGTCTGGCACATCCTCCAAGTTCCGTCTTTCTTTGGCACTAGAATAACTGGGACGACACACGAACTCAAGCTTTCTTGCACCCACCCCTTCTGCATGAGGTCTTGCACTTGCTTCTTAATCTCCTCAGTCTATTGGGGATTGCTTTTGTAAGCTGGTCTATTAGGCAATAAAGCTCCTGAAAGAAGGTCAATTTGATGTTCTATGCCTCTTGAGGGTGGCAGTCCATGAGGAATCTACTTGGGAAAGACATCCTTAAATTTCGGCAATAAGAGTTTAACTCTAGGAGAAATAGAAATAGTTAAGTCATTAGAATAATTAGTAGAAATTGTGTTGGCTTTGCAATACAGTAGATAGAGTGGTTCACGAGCAAGTAACAGTTTCCTCACTTCACTCGCCTTGGCTAAACAATTAAATTTTCTCTCATGTGTATCACTCTTCTTTTTCCTATTTCTCTTTGGTGCCTCACTCTTTTCTTTCTCTTGTTCTCTCTTTTCTCTCATTCTGATTTGATCATCACTCACTTCTCTAGAGGATACAGGTTTAAGAAGAATCTTCTAGTCATGGTGCTGGAAAGAAATCTTATTGGTGAAACCATCATGCACTACTTTGGTGTCATACTACCATGGTCTTCCCAACAGTATATGAGTCACCTCCATTGGAACCACATCACACAACACCTTATCATTGTATCTTCCAATGGTGAAACACACCTCAACCTACTAAGTCACTTTTACCTCTTCATATTCATTAAGCCACAGAAGTATGTATGGCCTAGGATGGGGCTTAATATCCAAATTCAATTTGGACACTAACCTGGAACTTGCAACATTGGCACAACTTCCTCCATCAACAATTAATGAGCAAAACTTACCATTAATTGTGCATCTGGTGTGGAAGATATTTTCTCTTTGGGTGTCATCCAGTGTGGCTGCACCTGACTTCCCAAGAGTCTTCTCACCATTAGCATATCACCTTGTATAGCTCCCTCCTCAAGCTCTTCTTCCACCTCTTCTTCTTCACTGATTTCAGATTCACTGGTGATTTCTTTGTCTTCCTTCATGATCATGGTCCTCCTAGTTGGACAGTCAGAAGCAATATGTCCTTTGCCTAGGCATTTGAAGCATTTTATGTTTCTGGTACTAGTGTTGGATGTTGAGGCAAAATTATGCTTGGTTTCAGTACTGGAAACTACTGACCTTCCATGGGAACTAGACGAGTTGCCTCCCTTCTTCTTAGATTTGTTGGTCCAGTTCTGTTTGAGATTGTTGGATGAGTTCCTTTTTACTGCAATTTTCCTCTTCAATTGTTGTTCAACCCGGACTGCCTTATGCAGTAAATCATCCAATTCCACATACTTCTCTAATTCAATAACATCTCTAATGTTAGGATTTAGGCCACTCAGAAAACGAGTCATTGTGTCCTCAGTTTCCTCTTCAATGTTGGCCTTCACTAGTGTCATCTCCATCTCCTTGTAGTACTCCTCCATAGTCAAACTTCCTTGGGAAAACCTATGGAGTTTCTGTCGCATGGTTCTGCTGTAGCTAGTTGGGACATACCTCTTCTACATAACCCTTCTCATCTTAGTCCATGTATCTATCTCCCCCCTTCCTCTCTCATCATCTCTCTTTGATTTTTATTCCACCAAACAAACGCATAATCTGAGAATTCAGTTACTACTAACTTCACCTTCTGTTCTTCAGTATAATCATTGCAGGAGAATACATGCTCTTCATCTCACAGTCAAGGTAGGCATCTAGATCACTCCTGCCCTTGAAAGGAGGTACATTGAGTTTTACTTCCTCAATTTTGTTTTGCCCCTCCATTCTGTGCTGCTTGGGTCCAACATTGCACACTCTGTTACCACCATAATGTCTTTCAGTATTCTAATTCAGTTGGTTCTCCAGACCTTCTATTCGTCCATAGAGCTCTTCATTGTTACGGTTCAACAATCGTTGCATCTATGTAGTCATTACGTCTAATAACAACCGTTGAGATCCGTCCAGTTGATGATAATCACCACCACCATCACCTGCTCCTGCCATAATAAATAGAGAAGAAAATCTTCTGTAGTAATTTTTAAAAAAAGGTTTCAGGACCTCACCACACTCTACTCACGTGTTTCTCTCTTTGGTGGTAGTACACTTATGTTTGATGCTCTTAATATAGGCTTTTGTGTGATGTTTTCCACTCTTGCCTTTTACCACTCACTCCCTCTTAAATTCCTGGACGAATCAAATTAGACACACAAGGTAATATAACAGGAAAGACAGTTTAATTATCATAAACTCAGTAACAAAATTAATTTGGATAACATATTTGATTTGGATAACAGATTTGGTTAACAAATAGAAGAAACAAAGAAGCTACTTAATCACAGAGAAGAAGAAAACATAATTAACGAAGATGACATGTAAACTTCAAATGGTCATAACTTTTGCTACGGTTGTCCATTTGAGGCCTACTATATGTCAAAACGCTCAGAATTCAAAGGAGAATGCCTGGACAATCCCCAAAGAAGATTTGGTCTACGATTTTTACCAAAAAAAATGCCTCTAACTGCCTCAAATCTGCGTTCAAAGATCAAACACCCACTTTCTTTCTTTCTTTTTCCCAAGCTTTCTACAACCTTCTTTTTCATTTTTTTTACAATGCTTTCTTTTCAAATTCATCTAGGATAATTTAGGCAATTGTTCGAGCCCTGCACAACCCCGAACTTTATCAGAAAGTGTACCGAGTCGTTCAAGTAATAATAAAACGATAAGAAACCGAGTATCGAACTCAGGGAACTTGTTTCATTCGGTGAAGTTTCATTCAGCAAGCAAACATTGATATAAAGCCATGTAAACAAAATTAAACCAAAGATGTATATGTTGTAAATCTAAAATAACTACAAATACGCTTATCAAAACGAGAGAGAAAATAGATGATTAAAACGTTGGGTCCTTCTACTAAACGCTTGATGTAATTGAAATATTTTTCTCTATTTAATGTTATTTTTGTGTTCTATACTGAAGACTAAAATACCAAACACCGATTCCTCGCGTGAATGGACTAATTCTAATTAAACCTCGTTCTCATATGTCTCGCCGAACTTAGCCTAACCGAACAACATTACAATCATAGCATATCAAAAACTAAAACCCTGCACTCTATGTCTAGCAATGCAGTTATCTAGCCCTGCGCTATCCAGTTCTATGGATTAATACATTTTCCAATGCTAAAAATCCTAACTTTACACACCAATGGGTGATCAGACCAAAAGCATGCAATAATTAAGTGCAGATAGAAGCAATGAACACATAAAACAACTTTAAATAGATAGTTATGAATTTACATCAAGTTTCAGCAAAATTTCTCAATAGAGATACTTAGCCTTCCATCACAAGGCAGCACCTTTCAGCTACAAGATGAGGGTTTAAGAAGAAAATAACAAATTACACAGTGGTGGGGATGTCTCCTCCACCTCTAGGAACCTAGAAATTACTCCTAAACATAAGATCCTCTTGAAAGTTGAGGTTTTTGGCTTCCTTGCTCTGTTTTGCTCTCTACGTTCCAATTCACGCTCTCTTAGCCTAATTTCTTGATTTTTCCAACTTCAGCCTTAAAAAGGGCTTTCTGTCCTTGAAAGCTCGCTTAGCGTCATTTTCGCCCTTAGCGCAAGTTAGTGAATATCCGTTGAGCGAGCTAGGCGTGCTTAGTGCGGGAAGAGACAAACGCCTCGCTGAGCAAGCTGATGACGCGCTGAGCGCGCAAATGCTTCTCAGATTCTCCTCTAGATTCTCCCAACTCGCTAAGCGGTCTGAGTGTCTCACTTAGCGCATGATTCTCGCTAAGCACACAAGCCTCGCATAGCGAGACACCAGCTGCAAGCCTTCACAATCTTCATCCTTTTTACCTGAAACTGAAGTTGAAACACATTAAATTCACACTATTGGGCATTTCTACTGAACAAAATTAAACTAAACCTAAAAATATGTACAAACCTACAAAAGGAACCATAAATTGAGGAAAAGATAAACATTTTATAAAACTTTTCTATGCAAAAGTTAGTCGAAAATGACAACTAACAACAATTCGTTCAATAGGTAAATAGATTCAAAATCCTACTCCCTAAATTCTTCCAGTAAGCCAAATTGTCCACAAACAGAATTTGTAACAGAATTTTTTTTTTTGACATAGAATCTGAAAGAAACAAGAAAAGACAAGAACAAGAACGTAACAAGGACAAGAACAAGAACAAAAACACAAACAAGAATGCAACAAGACGCAAACAAGAATGCAAATAACAGAACAAGGACAAAATATGAACCTTAGACAAATTACAAAGAAAAAGAATTGGATAGGATAGAACTTGTATCAAGAGTCGAAGCTCTGATATCAAATGATGTGATCCTTACTAGGAGCGGATCGCTTGATACAGGTTACAGAGTTTTGGATGACGCTACTTCCAGAGAGGAAAGATAAGTCAGGGTAGACACCACAAGAATTACCTTGATAAGTCCAAGATTGGTTCAACAAGGAACATAGAGAGAAGCTCTCACCAAATTTTATCAAATGCCAAAAGTGCTTCTATTGAAAACGAAATCCATACATATAGTGTATCTGAACAAAAAATAGAAATAGACATGGGCCTTTAAATTAGTTTGAGCCAAAATTACAACGAAAAAAAAATTATAAATAAAAAATAGAACATATTTGGCATGGACCTTCAAATTAGTCTGGACCATCGACAACGATTAATATGCTTAGTAGTGCCTCTGCTTTTGGGCCTTCATCCTTCTCCACTTGGGCCTTGTTAAGTATGTCTGCTACCATTTGTTGGAGGGTATCCACTGATTATTTGGTCCTACTCTTGGTCATAGGTCCCTGTATTTGGCCAATTTCAGGATTCTTATCAGAAGGGGTACAGAGTTTGGAGGAGAAATGTAAAAGAAGATAATTGCATGAAATGTAAATTGATCAAAATAAATAAATTATAGAAATTGTAGATGGCATCAAAGTATGGGTTTAAACACACTTTGTTATGGTAATCGATAGTCATTTTTCTTGTGCGGCGTGTTGATGTAAAGATTTATGTGTGATCTTTGTAACCGGCAAAAATGACCATTGTTGTGTCTATTTACAGTCTAATTCAACTCAACGATCGATTTACAGGATTTGTACAAGTGTGCAACTTATTCAAATTAACTATCTACGATGTTGACACCTATGTCTTCACGCTCTTTGTCGGAAAATCGTTAATAAGTACCTTAGTACACTCGATCGAAACAACATGCCTTCAATGATTCTTTCTTCGCACTATCAAGGAGTATACAACTTCAATAACTTATCTTGAGAGATACTCTTTATCTTCCAAAGATTTGTCTTCTCAACTTATCGTCAAACCTAGTTAGCTTATCCCTTTTTGATGGCTATCGAACATAACATCAATATGATGTTCTTCAACTCCATTCGATCTCCATAGACTTTCGAAGTTTTATAATTAGAAAATTTTACTTACACTCCTAATATGTTTATAATAGATTATTTCACATGTTAATCAATTATCAACAATATGATTGACCTTTATTGCTGATTATCTTCCTGGACAATTAATTATCTTTCAAGATTATCAATTATCTGTTTTGGATAATTATTATCCATGGAACCTTTGCATATCATATTCTATCCACTTGAGATCACTAGTAAGTAAAAGCAAACTGAGCCCTTAAACAATTAGGGTATTAGTTCACTTAAACAATTAGGGTATTAGTCCACTTGAGACCACCGGACGACCGTTATGTGCCTCTGCTGCCTTCAATAGTGTATAGGATGCAAGGGCATCACAATGCCCTTAAACAATTAGGGTATTAGTTCAGTTATTTTATTGAATTTTTTTCTTTTAATTATTATTATTATTATTATGTTTTCTTCATTAAAAAAATAGAGGAATAGAGTAAGAAGAGTGGGAAATAATTATTTTTAGAGAAAAGAAATCTGGGAGGGAGATTTCATCATGTGCTCAAATGAAAAAAAAGAAAAAGTGTAGACAAAACGGATACTATTATATAAAAAAAAACCTGGAAAAATATTTTAGCATAAGTCGATGTTCCTTTTTCTGTTAAGAAAAATAGTAGCATGAACCAAGTAAAAAAATATAAATAAATAAAGTAGTGTCAGTTTAGTATCGGAAACCGACGTTAATTAGTATCATTATTGAATCCGACTCTAATCAATTAAGATGAATAGTACAAAAGGATGGATGGTGATATATATATATATATATATATATATATATATATATATATATATATATATATATATATATATATATATATATATATATGTGGCGAATAATGTATCTAACTCTTATATATTTTAAATATATATTTTTTAGTCTATATATATAAATAATATGTGAGTATTTTAATACACTCAACATACATTTTATTTCTTAAAAGATATCTGTTAAAAAAATTTAACTCTAACGTCACAGATATTTGGAGATAAAATATAAATTTTAGAGATAAAAAAATACACATATATATAAAAAATAAAATATATATATATATATATATATATATATATATATATATATATATATATATATATATATATATATATATATATATATATATTTCAGTAAAATCAACCCATCGAATACACAATCCAATCAGACCCAAAGAAGATTTTACAATTGCTTTTGGAATAAGGTGGTGTTATGGAAAAGATAATGCTTTTGGAAAGTGATCCTTGATTGATCGTGTTCTTTCGTATAACAATCAACGGCAAAGTGACTTTAATTAAGTGGGATTACCATCATGCATGAAAACAACTTTTGTGTGAGCGGTAATGAAGTGGAGAGAGCATATAAAATTATTTTTCCGAGTTCACGATGACTTTGGACAAAATGATTAAAGTGACTTTAATTAGGAGTTGCATCAACTTTAACTAACAACAAGGATCGTTTCTTTCATTTAGAGGATATGTTGGTCTTGCACAGAGGAAAAGATGATGCTTGCTTTGGCAATTAATTTGATTGACGTACTTCACTTAAATATTCATCAACCATATGGGGGCATAAGAGTGTAACAAATTAAAATGAGTTTCTATTCTTTCTTCATTTCGATTACAAAGATTAAAATCTGACATTTTGTTGGCATTTTGATTTTTACATGTAGCTTTTGAACCACAAATTATATCTTAAAACACATTGAAAAACATTAAGGCTTAAATGTAATGTTTCTCTATTTTGTTCAATCCACAATTTTTTATCCTTTCATTTAAAATTGAGATTTTCGATTCTTATTTTAAAAAATTTCATGATCTCAATTCTCATATTTTAGAAAATTCATAATTATTTTGTCAAATTCTTAATTTTGTCTATATTTTATTTATTTATTGGTCCAATTAAACCATAAATCTAACATATTGATTTAAGATACCGTCAAGAAATGATATAATTAATTACAATGTAAGAAATAAAAAAAATATAGGAAAAACTAAATATTAAATTAAAATTGTAGCTTTTTTAAAATATAAAAACTAAAATTATAGATTTTTTTTAAATATGAGAATTAAATGTTTGTATTTTGAAATAAAAGATCAAAATTATGAAATTTTTTAAAATAAAATAATCAGATGTCTTACTTTTAAAATAAAATAAAAATGAAAATGTGAATTTAATAAAATAGAAAGAACAAAATTATATTTAAACTAAAGATTAAATCTTTTACTTCTAAGTTATTAATTTCATTCTAACAATGTCTCTTGCATTTAAGTACCAACAAAATTACATTTAAACCCATGATTAAATCTTTTACTTCTAAGTTATTTATAGAATTATTAAATAACAAGTATGCTTTAATTATGTTGAATTGAACAAATTAAGATTAGATAGTGAAAATGATCAAAGTATGGCTATTGAACAAATTAAGACTAGAACATATACATATGTCATTCTATGAGAGATGGTCAAATCCACTATTAACTTAATTTTATTGTGTTATTATTTCTTGACTTGACAGTCATGTAACGGATAGGGTCAAATATCTCTAGTACAGTTATACTCCATCAATTAATATAAAAATGTAAAAAATCTAATTAGTTTTATTAAAAAAATTTAAATATAAGACTCACAAAATTTTAATATTTATATTTTAAAAATTCATTTTTATTAGATCAAACTAATTCTTTGAAAAATCAGATACATTAATTGTTGAATATATATATATATATATATATATATATATATATATATATATATATATATATATATATATATATATATATATATATATATATAAGAGATAGACTCTATAAAATTAATTTGATAGAAGATACAGTTAATGTGGTGTGGAAGAGTGAGAAAGATTAATTTGTCATGGCATGGGTTCGAACATGACATCAAATGAATGAATGAAAAGCATGGGTTTCTAATTAGATTATACGATACATGGTTAATTCTTTAATAGAGTAAGTTTGTTATATATAAATAAATATATTCACACCTTTCTTAATTTGTTTAAATTGAACAACTCTTATGCTCAATTTATGTTTTTCGTTTCACTCTCTGTATTTTGTCTTAGTAATAAAATTAGATTGTACAATACATGGGTATTTTATTAATAGATTATTGTGTTATATATACATAATACATTGACACCTTTCTTAATTTGTTTAAATTGAATAACTCTTATGCTCAATTTATGTTTATCGTTTCACTCACTCTCTCAACTTTGTCTTAGTAATAAAATTTTACAATATCAGTACATAACATTAAATTCTTTACTTTTTATTTATTACTATAGGTTTATAATTTTTTAACAAATTTAACTTACGATACATTGTATTAAAAATGTTATTTTCTTTATTAATTTATTTAGTTTAATTTTTGCTAAATTACTAATTTAGTCCCTCAATTAATTTATTTTATTTAATTTAATCATCTATTATTCTGTTAAATTAGTCCTTTTAAAACACCTTTGATCAAAACGCTTTGGTTATAGTGGTTCGTTAGCAAGTGGTGGCTATTAACGGCAGAGGTATAATTTCCTTTTTCTACAACTTCGATCTAGTGTATATAGATTTGGAATCCATATAAAACATATGTATTGACAATCCGTAATTTATATATACGAATTTGCAACTTCGATCTAGTGTATATGGATTAGCAATCCGTATGTTTGTTATGGATTGACAATCCGTATATATGTTACGTAAAGATTGGCAATCTGTAAGGTTCATATTATTAATTCGTAACAAACATACGGATTATCAATTCATAAGAAGTTTTTTTTAAATTTTTTTTTATTTTTTTTTATATAATTAGTTTTATTATTTATAATATATTTAAATATGTATAGTTTAATAATTTGTACATTTTAGTTTTTATACTTTGAAAGTGGTATTTATTTTTAAATAATTTACACATATTTTATGAATTACACTTATATTTTCTATTACTTTGGTTGTTAACTGTAATTCATAAAATTATCTACACAATTCACTTTTAAAATAAAAACTAAAATAAAATATAAGTGTAAATTATTTAAAAATAAATATTACTTTCAAACTATAAAAACTAAAAGGTACAAATTATTGAACTATACATATTTAAACATATTATAAATAATAAAACTAATTATATTTATATAAAACAAATTAAAAAGAAATTGACAAATTGACAATCCGTATAAAACTTACGAATTGATAATCCTTATGTTTATTACGAATTGACAATCCATAAGAACCATACAAATTGGAAATCCGTAATAAACATACAGATTGTTAATCCATAAGTTGTATACGAATTACAGATTGTCAATCTGTATCTTTTATATGGATTGTTAATCCGTATACACTTGATCAAAGTTGCAAAAAAAGAAAATCGTACATCCGCCATTAACACCCACACCAACAACCACCACTTGCCAACGAACCGTCGTAACCAAAGCATCTCGACCAAACGGACACAACAACGAACCACCAGCTCTCACGAGAATGAAGACAAACAAAAATAAATGTTGCGTGAAGAAGGAAAACATAGAAGAAGAAGTTAACAGCCAGGGATACTTTTGAAATTTTACTGGGTGCACAAGAAACTTACATGTTGCACAAAGCAATTCCCCTAAGAGCATCATACATGATAGTCAGCTTACAAGCACAGTTTTAAAACCTCAATCGATTGGATCACGGGTGTTGCTAGGTGCACCCAGCATTATTGCTAGTGCACCCAGCAAATTAAGTGAAGTGGCAAAAATGCCCTTCACTTAAATTTTAAAATCCCTCTCCCTCTCATTCTCCTCGCGCAGTCCGTACGTACTTTTGCTGCAACGCGCTTCTTCGTCTTCCTCCTTGTCCTGGTGTTTCTTGTTGTGCTGCCGCCGTAGTCACCGTAGTCAGTCTTCGTTAGGTTTGTCGATGCCATCCACACCACCGCCGTGGTATTCCATCGTCGAGGTAAGTTTCGCTTCTTGTCTTGCGCTTTCGTATCCGTTTGGCTACATACGGATTACATAATCCGTATGCACTATACGGATTAAGTAATCCGTATAACACTGTGCGGAAATTTGGGTATGTTCAGACGATTCCTCCACACTGTGCGGGTTCAAGATTGTGCTTCGAAGATATTGACGACAGATGGATGCATTTCTCTGACTACCTTGCACCGATGGGCCAGATTTGTGTTGTGCCTGCACAATGTGCACCGGACTACATGGATTGATTCTACATGATTTCGCATCCATTCATGAGACCGCCACAGTTCAATGATCCACCCAGACATTCATCTGTCATGCAAGATGAGACATATGTGGAACCATATATGCCTGAGTACCCGGCGGCGGTAGCAACTATGGAGGAAGCCCCTGTAGATGCACCTTCTGATGTGGAGCAGCCTAAACATGCAGTGGTAACATATATATTCATGTTATTTTTAATTTCATTTAATTTAATTATGCAATATGGTAATACCTTATCCATTGTTGTCAATGTCATAGGAGGTTTGCCAAGCAATTGCAGAAAGGGTGGAGCGGTTGCTCAACCTAAGGATAGTGACTGAAGGCACAGAAGCACATGATGTCATGCAAGACTGCCTAAGGATCGCTAGGGGTGTCACTATAGAGCGTAATGTTTATGTCAAGTCGTGACGAAGGCGGCGCATGGATCACGCTTGAAGACATTTACAATTTTTTAGGAAAATTTTAGAACTATCTTTATCATTTTATTGTATTTGACAACATTTTCGTTTTAACAATTTTATTTGAATTTTTTTAATGTTACTATTGAGAAACATAAATTATTTAACCCTAAAACGTAATACTAAACCTTGGTTTTGACATCACAGTTAACTCTAACAACGCATGTAAGACTAAACCCTAAGTTAAGGAGTATCCCTAAATAGTTAACTTTAATGTAAGGTATAATACATAATTACGTGAATTTCCAATGAACAATTATATATTAATGTAGTACATTACAATGCCATCGGTATCTAAATGTTCTCTATTCGCTTAAATCAACATAGTCTCTTTTGAACATCATCAAATTTTTGTATTGTTGCATTCTACTAATATATGAAGTTGGTCACTACTTTGCCTGAGGATCTAGAGGCGGTAGGGAACAATGATCTCTTAAATAAACCTGTTGCACATGCACACAAAAATTCAAGTTATGATAACACAATTGATTTCATTAATTAAAAAAAATGTGAACACGATGAATGTACATGAACAAAATGATTGCCAAATACGTGACTAATTCATATTACGCGATGCACAGAAAAATCTATTGGTGGTTGACTTCTAAGAGAAAAAAATGTCATGCTTTGTTGTAGAGATAACGATACAAGGATAACATTATACCTTGATGCAATGACATATCCATGTCGGTTATATCCATCCACTTATCCATGGTAACCTGCATGAACAGTATACGATTACATTTATTTAAACTAAATTTAATAAAAAAAACATAAATTACATACCATGGATAATCCATCAACAAGTAGGGACCTCTTTAATTCCTCAAATCTGTCTATGCCACCAAGAGGTTGATATACTCATCAGACCATTTGGCAAGTTCTTTAAGCAAATGGTTGCGCACCAAGACCATGAATCTTCACCCATACCTAATAAGCAGCAATTGCACGATATCCAAGTTACCGTCAGCTTTACATCAACAATGTTTTCAATGGAATCGTGAATGAACGGATGAAATTGATCCAACATCGCATAGTCCTTCTTGGAATGGCCTGGTCAAAGATAATGCACTACATTTGACTGAAGAATTACTATTTTGCATAGAATGTAAAGCATCAACATACTCCTAGTAAGACGAATCACGCTTTGTTGATATTTGGTGTTTGGTCATCGGTTTCTTCTGTGCACCTTTGGTGTTGACCTTTTCTGGAGGAGGACACATAGAGTTTAGATCAGGGTAGGCAATTTCCCAGAGTTTACTCTTTAGAGTACTTTGCCACAAACATCAAGCTCTTAAATCGCTTGGATATGGTTTCATCTCTTCGTTATGGTCACTTGGGCTCAGATAACCTTGGTCTGAAAAACTTAGCCTCCGCAAAACATATGGATTGTCTAAGTGGATGGTACCAAAACATATTTGGATAGCTCACATGCACATGGAAGACCGTGAGTAGTTCTCATACACATCCACAACGAGAAGGATTTTGCCAGCATAATACACGCTCATACTCACAACAATCTGATTTAAAGCATACCTTGATACCATGCCAAGTAGCCTCTTGTATAAGGTAACTTTAAAAACATGTCCAACCACATGTGTACTTGTCTCAAAGGATGCCTTAATTTCAGTGTGTTGCAGCGTGATCATGTTGTTCATGGCATCCCAAACACTACATAGGTCTCCAAGACTATTCTGTAATAGTCTTTTTAAGCCCAATGAGCAAATTCAATCTTATATTTCAAATACACAAATAAACAATAAACAAATACAATAATTAAAATCCATGAATTCATCAACCCTAATAAAAAAAATATGAGCATTTTCATACTTGTTTGTTGTTGTGTTTCCTAACTGCATCACCTTATTCGTCCAGGCTTTAACAAATTTTTTCTTATGGAGAATTATCCATGTTTCGTTAACATAGTCAACAAACATTGGCCATGGTGAACAAGCAATTTCAAACTTCTTAAGGCAATCATCGAACTGATGCTCGGAACGACAATCAACCAAACTCCCCCAGGCATCCATGACATACTCCCATGCATTTTTTTGACCAATTAGGGATTTACATTTTGCCCTGACATTCTTGTCGATGTGGAACCTACACAACAAGTTAGTACACTCAGGGAATACAGTTTTCACTGCATTTATCAATGTTAGGTCTCTGTCAGTCACAGTAACTTCAGGGAAGGCATCACGTCTTAGAAAAGGACCTCAAAATCGTTCTAGAGCCTAGACCACATTATTTAGACGTTCTCCCTCCAAATATGCAAAACCAACAGAGAATGTCATCACCGTTGGTGTCACACCAACAAAGTCAAGTAACAAGAGTCTATACCTGTTTGTTTTGTAAGTATTATCTATCAAAAACACTAAATTACATGCATTGCATAACTTCACTGCATCAGGATGACACCAGAAGATATCACGTACAATATCTTCATCCTTTAATCTATGCTAATGAATATATTACTTTTGTTCAAGAAGCTTCATTAGATGTTGCATTTCAGTATCACTGTCTCTTATGGAAGAATGGTATGCACTTCTTGCATTGTACATTTGTTTAATTGTTGTACAACTATTGGCATTGTGCTCCTTCAACGTTAGCAAAATGTTTCTTGGTTTCACCATTGACTTTGTCATATCAATAATAATTGTCTTCTCATCCTTAGTCAATCGATCAACGTATGGATGTCCAACTAAAGACTTGACCAATTCATAATTATGACTCCCACACATTAACTTCATCATCCAACCTTGGCCTCCAACCACTGATTTCTCACGAAATTTAAAGGGACACCCACATTTCCTACTGTCAATATCTCTTCTAACAAAACCTTTATTCCTACACCTATACTGACCACTCCTTTCACAACCAATTAACACAAATGAAGTTCTTCCTCTCATACCAGTGTTTATGCCTGACCTCATAATCACCGCAACAAATCCAATTTCATAAGCGACTAATTGAACCCACTGCAAAACATCATCTCAGTTAGCAAACACCTACAATGCAAGCCACACAAGTTTAGTCTTCAAAGGGACATTCATTTTATTAATTTAATAACAATAAATCACATTATTACCTGAGAAGTATTAAAGGCATCAGAACAATCAACATGTTCTTCTTCATTCACACCACCTTCGTCTTCATTTTCATCATTTAAATCAACTTCTTCAGATATTATAATGTCATACATCCATTGATCTCCGTTCATCTTAACAAGACATTCAAAATTTTCAACATCACAAACAAACAACCCCTAACCGCACCATACATATACTATCACATAAAACCTTACGTAATTTTTTATTGCATACCATTTTATAAACATTAAAATTGATAACCCTATATATTAAAAACCAATAAAATCAACTCTTTATACTTACAATTCATAACCATATAATACATAAAAAATTATAACCGCAACATATGTAGTCAAATAAATTATTTTATTCAACTTAATTCTAATTCATCAAATTATTACCACACAAAACAATCAATTTTAGACCACAAAAAGTCAAATAAATTATCCATAAATTACAACTATAAATTATCTTACAAATCATACCATTTTCAAAATATAAAAAAAAAGTAATTACAAATTAATTATCAATCTAGACTTCTTTAAAAACATTTAAACCAATAATACGAATTATATTTCAAATAAACATATAAAAATATAATTTTTCTTCACACATTAAATTAATATTTTTAACAATCATAATGACATATTTATAATTTAAAAAAATTAAAATTTTAATGTTTCTTTTTTTAAAAAAAAAGATAATTAAAAATCCGTATAATTCATACAGATTACATGATCCGTATGATTTATACGGATTAGATAATTTGTATAAATCATACGAATTACTTAATTCATATAGTTTATAAGGATTAGATAATCTGTATAAATCATATGAATTATGTAATCTATAAGTTTTAATATAACTTACAGATTATATAATCCGTATAAAACATACAAATTATGTAATCCATAAATTATATTAAAACTTACGAATTACTTAATCTGTATGTTACGCAAACACAAAAATTTTCGGCGT
Source organism: Glycine max (assembly GCF_000004515.6). NCBI lineage: Eukaryota > Viridiplantae > Streptophyta > Magnoliopsida > Fabales > Fabaceae > Glycine > Glycine max. The sequence goes on along the minus strand of NC_038252.2, from coordinate 8,760,196 downwards.
ATCTCTGACAATCTCCATTAACAACCGAACCAATCACTGCAACAATCACCACCGACGAACATTAGTAACACTTTCACCTCGATTGAAGCGGCACCTCTCCCAACAATGAAAAACCAATAGGAAAGAGAGAAAGCAAAGAAAGTGTAACTGAAAAAACCTTAAAAATGAACTTAAAAAGGAAGTAAAAAGCACAGGGGTATTTTTAAAATTAAATAAAATTTCTAGGTGCACAAATGATAATGTTGGTGTACCTAACAACACTCTTGGATCACCTATCGAATTAGATACGCATTCATTCAGTCCAGAGAAACCCAGTATAACCTGACCAATTTTCTAGTTAAATCGTCGACTCGATGGATTGTGACTCGTCCCGGTCCATCACTTAACATGATGGTTTTTGTGCTTCCCGAGAAGTTGAACATATTGCTTTGTGTAGCCCAAGATAGAGTCGAAACTGACTAGGGTATTGCTAGGTGCACCCAGCATTATTGCTGATGCACCCAGCACTTAAGGTGAAATGACGAAAATACCCTTGATCTGTAAGTCATTTAAGTTGATCCGTAAGACTTTTATGGATCAAGTTAATCCGTATTGTTCTGTAAAAGACTTACGGATCAAGTTGATCCGTATCAATGTGAAAAAATGAAAAAAAGGTGCAGGGACAGTTTTGGTATTTTAAAAAAATGTTGGGTGTACCAACAATAATGCTGGATGCACCTAGCAACACCCAACTGGCTACTGGCTGCGCAAGGCTCAATGTGTCAGAAATTGCTTTTGGGCACTATGCATTGTTGCTTCATTGTAAATAAACATAAAAGAAAAAAAAAATTATCCCTGCAGCAGGATTGATTATGTGCTTTGAAGGTCAAGGTTGAACTTACCACTAAGTTTTTGCAATTTATTGATAGTGTCTAAAATAGTATATATATATATATATATATATATATATATATATATATATATATATATATATATATATATATATATATATATAATAAATAAAAGATTAAATTATATCGATATAATTTTGATAATTATTATATTATCCTTATAATTTAATATAAAATATAATTTTTATTAATTCAATTTTTATTTTTAATAATTTTTATAACTTTGATGTGTATTATAAATTTATGTTACTTATGATTGGCTCATATACGTCAATTAATAACTTCCTAATTTAATTATTGACCTAATAACCTAATACGTATTACCTCGATCGAACCGGTCACCGATAGGTTTTTACAAATATGCTTAGCATCATAGATACTCAATCTAGCTAGATACATCTTACATATGACTAAAAGACTACTATAAGAATTTATAATTTAAATCCCTTATATATATTACTTTTGGGCTACATCACCACTGTGGGATCGTCAGGAGCGGCAGCACTGGGTCTACGATTAAAAAGGACCTGATTTTTCTATATATATATAAAATTTTGTAAAAAAATTTCCTGTATTATTTTATATTTTCTTATAAATAATTTGAAAATGTTATTTTATTTTATGTCACTTTTTTTTATTCAAATTAAAATGTGACGTGATTAAAAATGTCATTCTTTTAGTTAGTTTTCCAAGTCATAAATTCATAAGAAATGAATTTTCAGCTCTATGATATATTGAAGAAACACAAACAAAAATTAAAATTATAAAGGAAATAAAATTAAAATTGGTATATTAATAAAGAATAAAATATATATAAATTTTAATATAAAATGATATCTTGTCAATGATAGATGATGATAAAGTTAGAGAATTTTATTTATAGGATCAAATATAAAAAAAATTAAATCATAAATATAATTAATATTTAAAAAATATATAAATAAATTAAAAATATTAAAAGTTAGATGAGTTTCATACGAGTTTATTCAAATTTAATAAAATTTGACGGAGTAATATAATATTAAATCAAATGTTTTTTTACCTATGTACGATATGTCCTTCTATCATTCCTACTTTATATATTGATGTATATGTGTATGTAATTTTTTTAGATATATAAATTGAATATTAAATGATAGCATAAAAGTGAATTAAATTAAAAAAATGTGATATTTTTTAAATTTGTTAAAACTATATTATTTATTTAGTGAAATAAAATATATATGATTTTATAAATTTACGTGTTTATTTGTAAATACTTAATTATAAAAAAGATTTTATTTAATATTTTGTCATGGACCTATAAAATTTCAGGATCGGCCCTGCCACATTGGGCATATGAGGTTGTAATTAAAAAGTAAGGAGTTTGTTGTTGGATAACAAAGTATGCTTCATTTTCTTGCTCCAATAGTGACAATTGTCGCCATTGAAAGGAGGAGAAATAAGAATGGCACATGGTGGTTCTCACTTGGGTGAAGGTAATATAGATGCTAGCTAGTAAGAAAAAGAGATGGGTCAAGATTACAATATTCAGCACCATGGACATGGAATTTTGGAGAATGTCCTTCCATGGTAAAGAAGGAAAAAAGGGAAAAAGTTAGAATGATTAATTTGATACCATATTACAATTGTGGCAAAAAAAACTTGGATTTTCATTCATTGAATCAGGAAAAAATACAAGGCTTTTATATACAAAGTAATGACAAAGGTGATCCATTCCCACCATAAGCGTTTATCGTAATAGAAAGGGTTAACGTTGTTAATTAAGTAACTAACTATATTCAATATGATATAAGTATATAATTACTTGAGCAACTTCTATTACCTATGCGTTTGGATTTAAGTTGGAAATGTGGTGCGTGCAGTTTCTATCTAAATCCAATGGATAAAATTAAGTTGAAAGTAAAAGCAAAGAAGATGATACTTATGCAAACGTACATTTGCCTCAAACGTGTGCTTGTTATCTTCTATCCAAACACACACTACATCCCTGTATCTTGTAACTTCTAATTCATTGCATAACGTTTTTGTGCAGATGTTGCAATTTGGCTAGTAAGAATGGAGAAAAAACTTGCAATGGAAAAGGATGAGAAAGGATTAACATGTCTTCAACTACTTTCCAAAATGCCTCAGGTTTTACGAAGCCACGCTCGCATGGGACCAATGAAGAGCCTCATATATACATGCATGTACTTTCTCCATATCTACCATTAACCTTCATAATAGATGATACCATAATATAGTCACTGTGTTTAAATAAACTCTTCCATAAGTAATTCTAAAAGAAGAAAGTAAGAAAAAAAATGAAATCAACTTCTTCATAAGTTAAATTCAACTTATGTGTAAGTTAAAAATTATTTTTTAAAGAAGTTAATATATATAGAAAAATTCATTTTATTTTTTCTTATTACACTACTAAAAAAAAGGCCTTCTATATCGGTTCTAACGACCTTTCTACATCGGTTATGACGCGTGGTGGTAACCCGAGGTCATTGAATCACAACATCGGTTTTATGACCATCTTTGAAGGGCGGCTTTTCTACATCGGTTGTCTAGCTACAACCGATGTAGAATGGGTAGGTTTCTACAGCGGTTCTAAGGCGAAAACCGATGTTGAATGGGTAGGTTTCTACATCGGTTGACTGATAACCGATGTAGAAAATGAAAGGTTATTACATCGGTTATAGTTCAACCGATGTAGAATGACTAGATATGGTAACGTGGCTACATCGGTTATCAATCAACCGATGTAGAAAATGAAAGGTTTCTACATCGTTTATCGTCTAACCAATGTAGTATGAGCAGATTTTCTACATCGTTTATCGCTAAACCGATGTAGAATGGGCACGAATGGAAAAGTTTCTACATCGGTCTTCAATCAACCTATGTAGAATTTGAAGAGTTTTTACATCGTTTATCGCCTAACCGATGTAGAATGAGGATATTTTCTACATCGTTTATAGTTGAACCGATGTAAAATATGGATTTTTTTTTACTTTTTGGAAATTTATATATGTAATACAGTACAAATAGACAGTACTGAATATCTAAAATGAAATTTATGAACTGCAAACATATTCATCTTGCAAATGGCATTGTAGCAAGTTTATTGGTTTATCCAAGTCCCAATAAGGTAAGCAAACCAAAATCAGGAACATTGTGAATTTCTGTGAAGGAATTTAACTTCATGCGAGAGTAATGTTGAATCTCTATAACCATGTGAGAGTAGGGACATTTATAAGATTGCTTTCTAAAACATCCCACAATTCCTTTAATACAGTTTGGAGAACCTAAAATAGTTCATGACTATAAATAAGTCTTAAATCCACCAAATGATGTCCTCTACCTTGATTGCAAGTCCTAATTACTTAAATTACACTCTCCCCCAGTGAATCTCCCATAAATATAATCAATAATGGTCAATAAATCAAGACTACAATAACATTTTCCAATACGCAATGCGAAGGATCACAACCTCAGAACACAAGTCATCTACAAAAGCAACTGAGAATGTAGGCACCAAATCAGCTCCATTTATAATAGAAGTAATAAAACTATCACCTGACTCTGCCAACTCCCATGTCATACAAGCAGCTGCAAGAGTAACAAGATGTCAGGTTCAGAAGACTTGGTTGTGTGAACCAGTATTAGTCCCAAAGTGCTCTAGGATTACTACCCTTTCACTTTGAAAACAAAAATGCAGGATCATATTGACACAAAGAATACAATAACGAAGACTGACCTGGAGCAAATGTAATGCACGTGGTTACGGGCAGATCCTTTCTCTCTCTCAACACATAAGTTAGAATTGCGGCAGTTCCTCCACCCAAAGAGTGCCCTACAATCTAAGTAAAAGACTTTTAAAAAGTAGTCCAGAAAAGTAAAGAAACTGCAACTAACTATTTATTTAAACCTTATGATTCAATATAGAATGACAAAAGCCAGAAAAGAGAAATTAAGTAGCCAAACAGAATATTTACAAACTGAATGATTTCCAGATCTAATAGAACTTTTGTTGTCAAATTCAAGATTAACGAAAATAAGGAAGAAAACCATGATGACTACAATCTACTAGCTATGCATGCTTGATCACAATATTTTTTAAAAAATGATATTATGGTCTAATAGGGAAGTGTTTAAAAGGATTATTTAGTCAAAGGGCAGGGGATATTATAAAAGAAACATTTTTACCTTAACTTTATAGTCAGGGTAGTGGCCAAGTGCTTCAAGGAGACAAGGAGTTGCGAGCTTTGCAATCCATCGAGCAGCAGCAACCATTCCACAATGTGCATAACCTAAAACCAAATCACTGACACCCCCCAGATTAACAACAATGTGATGAAATGGTACCACATTTCCAGTAACAGTTGTTAAAGTATCCTTGATATTATGCGTGCCACGAATCAATAACAAAAGGCATCCCATCTTGTGATCAGCTATTATTGTAAAAGTTGGTTTCAAAATCTGCATGACAAATGAACAGACAAGTTTAAACATACATTGTCTTTACCAAATGAATACAACTTACTGAAATGGTAGCAAGTATTACTTATTCATCTGATTCAATTGAGCCAGCTCACACCCCTCCAAAAAAAGAAAGAAAGAAAACTCAGAAAAATGTTCTAAAAGTGAAGCAAAGAGAAAACACCTATTATCAATTTTTGATCCCATATTTTATCAGCCTAAAACAGCATCCTCTGTTGCTTTCAGCCTTCCATCCCTCCTCGAAAGGAATGTATGTTAATGACTATAAATGACTTAGTCAACACAATACAAATATTGAATTATTATCAACTTTTCCTGAAATTTAAACAAGACTTACTCCTGCTTTTGCTTCTCGAAGGAGAACGTTTTCTTCAGTGTAGCCAGTTTCTTCTAAAAACAAGGGAAAGGGCTTCTTTGAAAAGTGCCAACACAATGTCAACAAGTTTAAGAGATACTTAAGTTCAGCAGTAATTTCAGATCCTTTCAGCTGTACACTGTCCTTACCACAAAATTCACTGCCCACATGATAGTTTCCCTGCAAAGTAAAATTTACAAACTCAGTCAAACTTAAATAAATAAAATAAAAAGGAAGCATCAAAACCACAAACTACATTTTTCATGTTAACTACAGATAATGTTCTGTGAGTATCAATAGTCTAGTCTTTTAGGGTTCATTTGGATTATACAGTAAAAAATTTACTTTAGAATTTTGAATTTGCCTAGATATTGTACAGTAGAACTACTTTTTTTAATTATAATTGTTGGGATACATTTGCAAAACTACAGGGTCCAACTTGGCAATTTATTTTCGAGTATTGCTGACCTTGTTTGAAAAACCAGTAGGTCTTAGTTCTTACTCAAAATCAATTTTCTTGGCTGCAAAAGCTACTGCTTGGTTACTTCCATAGAATCCATTCCTAATACGAATCAATTCTAAACATCTTAACCAAACAACAAATACTGTAAACATTTATTTTGGATTGGCCGGATTGATTTTATATGGCACAAAATCTAAACAAATATGGAATTAATGTCCAACCATAAGCATTGAAAAAGAAGATACATGATTACTATACTCAAACTGCAGCTTAATATGAACAAATTAAACTGGCACAAAACTAATATTACAGACAAACTTCTCATCTACTTATGTAGAGCTGAGATGAAGAAATTCAGTAGTCCAGGATGTCATGAAACTGATCTACCTTAAAAAATCTTAATATATGATTTAAACCAAGATTAAATATAAGGTAGCACAGGTCATGTGAACAATCTTGTGAGGATTCATTTTGTAGAAAATAGTCTGATTTCTAAGCTACCTTAGCCATATTACTCTCCTAGAAAGTATAAACAGAAATCATATCATGTAAATCATAAAATCCAAGAATAATCTAATATGTCAACTTCAAAGTGATAATGATTAACAGGTAACAACAGAAGTTCAAATATTGCATGTCATGATCCCAAACCACTGTTGTTATGTTGAGAAGGCATAAAAAGAAAAACAAAAACAACACCCATGAAAAGAAAAGAAAAAAGAGCCTATCACATGTAAGGAACATTTCAGATATAATATAAATTATAACTGCTCTCCAAATGTGGGATTATTTCTTTGATGACCATAATTTTTTTTATTGAGATGGAAAGCATTAAATTGGTCTTCCAACCATTTAATCATCAACAATTTTATTTACACATGAAAAAGTTCACCTAACTCACATAACTTCAGTGACCATTGTCCATTTTTCTCTCTCTTTATTTCTCTCTCTTTCATTCATCAATGTCAGTCATGAGCAATCCTTTAGGTGAATTATGTGAGTTGCACATTGAGTGCAGGTTGCAACTATCATTTCAGATCAATTATAGTTCTACCTAAAAATAGGCACCTGCTTTCATACTAATGCTGATTCTGGGCCTGTTTGGGTAAGCTTCTTTAGAAGCACTTCTAAGAGAAAAAAACAAGAAGAAAATAATTAGATGAGTTTCTCCATAAGTTAAAATGAGTTCTCCATTAACTAATTTGTAGAACCTCTCTCATATAGCTTCTCTAAAAGATGAGAGTACATCTACAAATAAGCTAATGATTAGCTAATTTTAGCTTATGGAAAAGTTTATTTCATTTTTTCCTTTTTCTCCTATAAGTGCTTCTAGAGAAGCTTACCCAAAAAGACCCTCTATATTCTACTTACTACTTAAATGTCCCCAAAGTTACAGATAGATAAACAAAACGACACAGCTTTCCTGCATTTTCAGTTGCTTCAAATCAGGGCACCGACAAAGAACCAAAATCTACTCATTGTCATTACCTGCCGCTTTAGAAGAAAGTTGATACCAAACGCCAAATCCCTAATTGGCCACTTCCCAAGTGTCTCCGAATAAGTGAACCTGAGAGTTTCTAACAATGTAGAAATTGTCTCCAACCATGTTGCAGGGGCTTGGATTAACCGATGAGAAACACAGCCAATACCTAATGGCGTATCAGCTGGCGAATCACTCCCATTTTCTTCACCATCTTCATCAATTACATCGTGAGTCTGCAATTTCCGATTCAATGTGTAGTACAAAAGGGCAACTGCACCTGCTGCAGTAGCCATCTTCGTCTCCTGCACTTTATCAGCAGGAAAATCATCAAACACAACAACTTGCCCATCATAGAAGATAGTCAACTGAGCAGCTTTAGCCTCCTTCTCCATAGACCTAAAAAAGAGGATCACATCTTAATCATTTTTATAAAACTGTAAGCAGTCATGACTCTTTCTTTTTGGTGACTTAAAAAGTTTATATTAAGGAAGATACGCCCCGGTCTAATCAAGAATTTACATATTGTTTGTCATTCATTAATTTTCTTTCACAAAAAGAATTACAATTAACCAAACAAACACACCTTGGGTTAATAAAAGTTGGAATCTCCAAGTGGCGAGGATAAACAGACTGCATGGTTGCTGCAGAGTGACATGATGTGTCAGGGGGACCTGTGAGAAGTAGAATCTGTCAGGATAATCTCATATCTCATAGAGAACACCGAGTCCATATGTTACTACAGTTCCTGCTATGTAGCATTCCCCTACCCAGAAATATTCTTAGCACTGAAAATATCTCAAAACTCTAATCTTATCTTTCTTTATTTTTGCAAATTGCAAAGAGAAAAATCTAAAATGCCTAACAATTCAAGGAGAAAATTATGGACAGTTAGTTTAGAACTCATATCCAAAAGGAAAATATTTTCAGTTGACTTTTTCTTTTTTTGTATCTTTTTCTCATTTTCCATAGTGGTTGAGTTTTTTTTTTCTCTCTCTCCGATATGGAAAATTTGGAAACTATGCATTAGACCCGTCTTTACATATGTATGTTGAGCAATTGAATACATTGAACACGTCAGACAAAGCTTCAAACCTAAGAGAAGAAAGATTTAATCGAAAGCTCGGATTTCACAAATTGCTTCCTTCTGAATTCTAATAGAATAAATTGCGATTAATTTCAGAACAATTTATTTAGTTTAGGGTTGATAGGGAAATAAAATGAAATTCGTATATAGTACCATTGGTGCATGCCAATGCAATCCCGAGGGTAAGGTCTCCAAAGCTGCCCTTCTCTTTGAGGTATTGCCTCCGATATGAAATAGAGTCCACTGTGGTTTCCTTGAAAGTTTTTTCTCTTCTATTGTTTTGGAACGATAGGTCATCTATTTGTACACATCCAGTTCAGGAGTTTGTCCATTGCATACCTTTTCAAATAAAATTATTCATTCACCAAGATATGAAATGACAATCCAAAACAAGCTTGCACTTACTGGAGTTAGAGTTAGGGATGGTCTTGGGGCACCACAGTGTCCCTGGTTGCAAACAGTTCTAAAAGAAAAGATTAAGTTCCCACAATTAGGACAGGTCCAATCTCCATCTTTACGCGAAGCTGATTCCAATAAAAAAATAACAATCTAAGTGTTATAAAAATTTTAACATTCATATGCCAGGAGCATTGAATTAACGTAAATAGGTAAACTTTCACTAGGTCCATGCATGAGGTCATCTCCTACAGAAAATAAGGGTCATCAAAAGGGACAGTATTAATGCTTTTCAGATAAGCTAAAAAGAAGGTCTCTCTTACTCTCCGCTCCATGGCAGCAACAATTCAATTAGTACATGGATTTCATGGTTAAAACCAAAAGAAAATCAAGCAAAGTAGTTTACAATTGTAATTGTCATCGCACTCTTTAATCATTGTCAAATCAAATTTCCTATCAAATTACAAGCCCTTTAAGTGCAAATATTTTCCCCCTTATCAGATATTTTGGAAGAGAATGTTTTCTTTCCCCTTTTCTCGACCTCTCTCATCAAGAAAACTTCTCTTGGCAAACAAAATTCACTTTCAAATATAAAACAACTTCTCCCAATCAATAAAACAGGCCCTCTCAGGTTTTCCCCTTGACTACAAAACCAGGTTCAACTTCTAAATGAATGACATCATAAGCAACACACCTTTTTCTGAGACACTACTCTGTGGTCCTATTTGTATAAACTTTTCAGCAAGTTTCATAGAAGAAGAATATAACCTCTCAGTGAGTACTAAGTACTTAAAATAAAAAGATAAATTGAATTAAACTTTTATCTAAGTTTAAATCAACTTAAACACTACCACTGAGTATGAAAGCACAAATTCTCTCCTTTGATTACACCACATTGTGTGCCTAACCAAAAACAAATTTCACCTCATAAATTTGAATTCACACAATCCACAATACAAAAGCATAGTGCTAATTCCTCTTCATGCAGCAAAAAAAAAAACATTGTTGCAAGCCCAGATAATAAAACAAGACACGGGGAAAGGAAAAGAAGCTACTTGCAGTATTTTACCTGTACCAAAAATGCCATTTCTACCACCAAATTGTTCAGGTATCCAAGAACTAGGCTAGGCACCCCGCTTGCCACGGTTGAAGATCCAACGTCGATATCAATCTAATAATGCAAACATAATTTAAATGTTAGCTTATAAAACAAGAGAAATGAGCTAAAAATAATAAGGAAAATTTTGTGTGAATCAGTAATATCAAAAGAAATTACACAAGCAAAACTGATACAACAAAATCACTAGTGAATTTGGCCATGTTACCTCTAGATAGTTCTTCCCACGGATATAAAGCATTTCTAGCGCTTGCCCCACTAAACATGCTTTCTTTCCAACACTTTGCATTAGGAAAACCATGATCCCTGAGGGAAACAAGTCGCGTGGCGATAAAAACCATTAGACACTCTTATTATCTTGATCCTGTATTTTTTGTTTTTTGTTTATTACATGTCACATTTTTAGTAGAAATGTACCTTACAAATATATGGTATGAGCTTAAATCTTGAGTTCCTATAAGCATCATCTCCATCCAGAAAGCTCTGCAATAAGGGATGGTCTTCTAAAGGAGTTTTGACTTTGTTGAGAAACAAAATTCTTTAAAAAAAAAAAAAAAAGAATACCCAAAAGTGTTTTGACTTTGTTGCTTTGCTAATGCCCAATGAAATGCCACTCAACGTGTGGGGGAAGCCACAGCCATGCCCAAAAACCAAATTATCAGAAATTTCTATCAACAAATGATGAAAATAACATAGCATTTTTATTTGTAATTATAAACTTATAAAATTTGAATTTTAAAAAAAGGAGAGAGGTGATTATTGCAGCACCTGAGGAGCTTTTCCGATGATTTCTTGCACCAATGTATGAGAAGGTTGCGACGGACTGAACGACCCAAGCAGGAACATGTCAAACGCTGACCTGCATACAATTAGAGTTGCACAACAAAAAAACTGATCCTATATTGGGACCAATACAAAATGCAACCCAAAAGCAGTGCAGACTAATAACGTAAACAAGTCACATAATCATGTAACGATGCCGAATTAAAAGTCATGACCAGACATAATGATGTGTCTTGTGCAATGAAAATTTTACGTTACAAAGGTGATTAATGTTCCTATGTCATCTAAATTTGTCTAATTTACATCCATTTTCCAACTTCTAGAAAATAGGCTGCCCATTTCTTGCGTAGTGTCGTCATGGTGCCAGTGTCTAATGCTGTTCCATCAGAAAAATACTACCAAGTGGAAGAAAATAAAATTTAGTTAGTACATCAAACATTTAAGTACCATTTCATACTACACAAATTTATTTGTTAGTCTAATAGAGGACATACGTTGTGGAGTTCATTTTTCAAACCACCACTAACGATGCACCACATCCAATGCATCACATAATATCCACACTCATATGCTCCTTGTTGTACATGGCTCTACATGCAATATAAGCGCTCAATAAATGCTGGATCATTCCAATTGAAACATCAGACTTATTTCAAATTTTTAAAAAAATAGGGATTACAACATACCTTAGCCTCAATCCATTGAGGTGGAGGTGGAGGTGCATTGTCCTTGCCTTGGAGATTACTGCATATTTTCTTCATTGCACTAAGTTTAACAATAATAAAAGCCGAAGTTAACATGTAATGTTTTGACTAGTAAACTACAAGTAATGACCAATGCTAAATTGAATAAGGTTGCGAAGTACTTGTTCACTGCAAACTTAATGTGAACATCAGGCTTTCTTCGTACAGAACAGAACCATACTATAATGTTCTCTCCTGGACACAACACAAGAAGTTGCCAATGTGCCCTGAAGTCAACAACATGAAATTCACCATCAAACTGATGCAAACACATTGATAACAACCACATGAATAGACTTACTGATTGAAGTAAGGTCCTAAGTAGATTTCTCGATGTGACTCCTTGACCCACGTTTCTATGTACTTTTGACATTCTTCACACGTGTCCTTTGTGCAGCGTATAGACTGGGGCTCAAGGAAACCGTACACTGGAGAAAAACCAATGCTTGTACTCCAATCATTCATAAACCTGTTTTAAACACAATCAACAATATTCTTAGACAAATATGGAGTGGACAGTAAGATATGACAACCAGTCAAATAATATGATTTACTTACATCATCCACAGCTACAGTACATATATGTTTAAACATTTGTCACCTAAAATGATTTCAGTCACATCTGCATGTGTGACGAAAAAACCATTTGTGGCATTAGGTAACCCAAATTTCGCCCCATCCCATGCCAACTCCATTGGCTTTGTGTAAACCACATATGACTTCTTAACCAATTCTCCCAGTGGGCCATCTATGGCCACAGATGTTAACCTGTTCGGTTCTCCAATAGACTTTGATGGAGGCTTATCGGGTCCTACGACCACCTATGATAATTGAAATTAGTGTACAGGTAATTATGCATGTCAACAAATAGAACAGATTCATAGGAGAAAAAAACTAACCTCATTAGTTACTTCCCTAACAAGATGTGTCAGCCATGCGACGAATGTGCCAACGGCCTACTCAAGATAATGAACCTCTGATGTAGGAATAGGGACCTCAGCGTGAGGCATGTATGTTCTGACAACCTGAACCTTAACAACATCATTTTCATAACGAATATTACGTATGGTGAATGAATTCTCAAACACTTTTCCCAAGCCCGCAAGCACAATATTTTGCCCTACAACTACGAACAAGCCCATCAGATCGTCATCACCATTCAAAAGCTCTTTAAGTAATCTGCTTCCTTCAGGTCCAGCGCAGCTACCCTTTGTGCTAACACGCATAAGTAGAGCTTGTATTTCTGGCGCCTCAATGGGGGCTGACTGATGTGATGCAATATGAGATAGCTCTACTTTCAGTGATTTTTTTAACTCTTGCTTCATCATCTCCAAATTTTGCCACTGTTTTTCTTCAACTGCCCTCATCCAAGCCTCTTGTTGCTGCTTGTGTTCTTGTTGTACCTCCTTTCTTATCTCATCCTGTACCTCCTTTCTTATCTCATCTTGTAGCTGCTTTCTTATGTCATCCTTAATTCCACCAATGATATCAACCAATTGTTGTTGGTTGATCGATGGTGATGATGTGTTAGAAGCACGTGAGGCTTGGCCAAAGTATTGGCTTATTGTGACACATGTCCCTGTGACGCGAACACGGCCTGGATGCTCAGGTCGGCCAAGGGCCGTGTTGAGTATGTCCTGTCACCCATGCGGAACAAAACTCCCCTATGTTTCTTGTTCTTGTAATGAATCCTGCATGGATATACAATTGTTGAATTTGAATAAAATAAATTTGACTAGGTTAGCTAACCATTATTTGGCAATGACAGTAACCAAAAAATATATGAACTCACAATTTTGTCTACAATTTCTTGTGCCACTTCAGACGTCATTTGGCCATGCCGCTTTGTGCAGGCGATCTTCCACTTCAAGTGTCTTGCAACTGGGGATGGTGGGTTGACATTGAGTGTTGGGCTTTCAGTACACGAATGTTCCTCATGCCCACACTTGCTCTTCTCCTCCATAAGTTTCTTGTCAAGCAGTTCATACCCCCCACGAGACAGTACGTGTGGGCAGTCATTAAATTTTTGAATTTCCTGGGCCTTCTTTTGTATACCCTTAAAAAGACAAGCTTGTACTAGTCATATATATGTTACAAAACAACGAAAGCAAAAATTGAATCGATTATTGCAGATACAGAAATACTTAAACAAACCTGCCAATTAGGGGTTTTGCGGCTTTTTGCAAATTCCGCCCATGTTTCTGGATCAAGGCCATACTTGACTGTAGGATCAGATATTTGCTGACCTTCATTGTCAGCAAAGACAAATTTTGAAGTCAATGAAGACTTAAATTGCCTCCATCTTGCTGCAACTGTTGACATCACCTTTTTTTTTGCATTTTCACCTTCAGGGATATCAAATTTGCGCTACACAACAAAAGGAGTTATGTAACAGTATGTAAATGAATCCTTTAAAAGTAACTTAACAACAAAATCATGAATACAAGTGTGAATTACTTACCAAAATATCTTTCCATATTAAGCTCTTTAGATCGTCGGGGACAACATTCCAATTCGCGTGTATAATAGGAACTTTTTCCCTTGCGACAACCCCTAAATAACTGTGAAATTTCTCTTTATGAGGCCCTGACCCTCTACCTGTAGCCGGATTCACGTTCACAACTGGTCGTGGGTCATCTAAGCATCTAGACGTCAAACTTCTGAGCCTCGTGGATTGTCTTGTCCTTTTCGAAGTAACCTCAGGAGGGTTTTCTGATTGTGGCGGGGACGGTGGTGGTGTTGCCATGGCCCTGCGGAAAAAAAAAAGTGTAATAAATATGTCAAATTCAATAATGTAATAGGGTGCATGATTTTCAAAACAACTTAGCAATTTATGCATGACAAATGTTAAGTAATACTTATATGGTTGTGCTTACATAGTTACGTATGAATGTTCTCCCATAAACCCTCGTCATGATCAGTACGATTTGCATATACATCATCCTCTTCTTGTTCAACAGTACTTGAAGGCATATCTTTGGAGAAAGATGGCATGTCAGTGACATCAAGTGTTGATCCATCAACATCATGACCGATACAAATTGTTCTCCCTTGCAAAACCACTGCCCATCTAGAGTCGCATGGATCTTCTACATAAAACACCTGTCGAGCTTGCACTGCCACTATGAATGGGTCGTCCTTGTAACCAACTTTTTTAAGGTCTACTAAAGTGAATCCCATTTTGTCTTTACGCACACTTGTGTTTCCATTGACCCACTTACATTTGAAAAGAGGTACTCTAAATTCACCGTAATCAACCTCCCAAATCTCTTCAATGACTCCATAGTAAGGCATGCAAGCTTCAATGGGATTATTGTCAACAGCACTACAAAAGTGCTCTGATTGACCATCAACACTGACCCCGCTATTCTGCACACTACTTTTATCATCCTGGGACTTTGTGTAGAAAGAATACTGATTGATATCATATCCCTTCCAAGTGGGAACATTCATATTTGGACCCACAGCTAGCAATCTTAATGTGTCTGAAGCACTGTCATCGGCGAAGATTGTTTGTCTAAACCATGATATGAAAGTTCTATTGTGCTCTTGCAACAACCTCATCATGTTCATTTTTGGGTGAATACGACACAAATGTTGTTTGTGAGCATCTATGTAAGGGATTACCTCAGCTGTGTTGTGTAATACATATAGATGAGCTTGTGCCAGCTGTTGGCGATCCATGGTTACAACATTGAACCCCCGTGTGCCCCTACCTTCCATGGTGGATCCATGACGACTTTGAGGAAGTCCCACTGGTGTAGCCATTTCTATATATTGTGAACAAAACTCAATAGCTTCCTTAGCAACGTATCGTTCAACAATGCTAGCCTCTGGTCGACATGGATTTTTTGTATATCCTTTCAACAATTTCATGTAACTTTCAACTGGATACATCCATCGTAAAAACACGGGCCCACACAACCGAATCTCACCTACAAGATGAACAATTAAGTGAACCATGATGTCAAAAAACAATGGAGGAAAGTACATTTCTAATTGACATAGGATAATGGCTGCCTCGTTCTCCAAATCATCCAATTGTTTTGGGTCAATGACCTTACGACAGATTGCATTAAAGAAAAAGCACAAGCGGCTGATCGCAACCCTTACCTTTTCAAGCAATATACCACGCACAGCCATTGGCAACAATTGTTGCATTAACACGTGACAATCATGAGATTTCAAGCCAACCAACTTCAAATCATTAACTGACACAAGGCTCTTGATATTGGAAGAGTATCCTTGTGGGACTTTCACATTTTTTAGACAATGACAAAATTGTTATTTCTCCTTAGTTGACATTCTCCTTAGTTGACATTGCGTAACACACTGGGGGCAAATAAGTTTGCTGACCTTGTGATTGCGGATGTAACTATTCTCGTATACCCATATTGACCAAATCCTGTCGACATTTCAGACCATCCTTTGTCTTGCCTTTGATGTTAAGAAGGGTGTCAAGTAAACTATCACAAACATTCTTCTCCACATGCATAACGTTGAGACAATGCCGAACATCTAGATTGGTCCAATAAGGAAGATCAAAGAACACTGACCTTTTCTTCCAAATGTTCTTGTTAGCATGATCCTTCCGCTGTGTCTTACCAAAAACAGTTACGATGTCTTTCACCCGGTCATACACTTCATGGTGAGCTAACGGTTCCGGAGGTTCTTCAGTCTCTTGGCTACCATTAAATGCTTTCTTCAATCGTCGATAGGGGTGATAATGTTTTAAAAACCTACGATGCCGTGTATAAATTGTCTTCTTCCCATGTTTAAGTTGGATGAAACTTGTGTTTTGCTCACAAATTGGACAAGCCTGGTGACCTTTCACACTATATCCACTCAAATTCCCATAAGCTGGAAAGTCATTGATGGTGCAAAATATCATCGCATGCAACCTGAAAGTCTCACCCTGATTTGCATCATACACATCAACCATGTCTACCCATAACTTGCACATGTCTTCAATCAAAGGAGTAAGGTACACATCAATATCGTTTCCTGGCTGTCTTGGACCCGATATCATCATAGACAACATAATGTATTTGCGCTTCATGCATAACGAAGGAGGAAGGTTGTAAATCATTAGCAACACAGGCCATGAACTATGATTAGTGGACAAGTTACCAAATGGATTCATGCCATCCGAAGCAAGACCAAGTCGAAGGTTTCTTGGTTCGGCTCCAAATTCAGGATACAAGTGATCAATTGTCTTCCACTGTGGAGAATCAGCTGGATGTCGGAGAAACCCATCATTTATTCTGTCAATTGCATGCCATTTAAGGTTAGAAGCATCATGTGTAGTAGCAAACAATCGCTTAAACCTTGGTATAATTGGAAGGTACCAACAAACCTTTGCTGGACGAGGGTTGGATGAGGCTACATCATTAGTGTATTCCCCGTCATTTTGTTTGTATCGTGATACCCCACATGTTGGGCAATTCCGCAATTCGACAAACTCTTTTCTATACAACACACAATCATTACGGCAAGCATGAATTTTCTTGTACTCCAGACCCACAGGACATAATATCTTCTTAGCCTCGTAGTGACTATTTGGTAACTTGTTATCATTGGGAAGCATATTCTTCAATAAGACAAGCAACTCAGTCAGACTTTTGTCACTCCACCCAAATCTAGCCTTCAAGTTGACCAAAGCTAGCACTGCAGATAACCGAGTGAAGGTTGTGCACCCCAAGTACAATGGTAACTTGGAATCTGTTTCCAAATCTTCATAATAGGGTACATGAGCTTCCAAATATCCCTCTTGCCCAAGATCACGTATCATGTCTTCCATTCGATCTCCAGTTTCTAACGGTACCACCTCATTGTCGGCAGGTAATGAGACCTCTGGCAATTCACCGTGCTATATCCAATTTGTATAACTCCGAATGAAGCCATCACAAATTAGATGTGATCTAATGACAACTAATGCCTGACGCCTTCCATTCACACAGTTTACGCAGGGGCAGAAATACTTTCCACCCACAGCTGGTGCATGTTGTTGTGCAAACTTCAAGAAATCTTCAACCCCCTTTTCATACTCATCGCTTATGCGTGGTGCTTGAATCCAACTTCTATTCATGTTTCTTGTTCTACAAGAGGGCGTCTGTTATGACATATGCATGACAGTCTCACTTTTTTTATATGAAGGTCGGGTCCTATCCCATTTAGGAACAAACTTTTTTTGCTTCATTCATATGTACAAGTTAAGTATGTTATGCTAAATTTGATGAAATTTTGGCAGCATTTCGCATTGGTCTCCAAATACACAAAATGAAAGCGGTCACCTAAATTGACCACAATCAAGTATGCACTCGGAGAACAAAGCAATACGCAATAAACCAAAATCAAATCAAATATACCACAACATACTTAACCTATAACTATGAATGAAGTAAAAAAAAAAAAAGAGTTCCCAAACTGTTCGAACGGACAATTCAAGAATCCATACCACAACTAATCCAAACTATCCGTATTAATCATGGTATGGAATCTCAAACGGGAAACTAGGGTTCACTCACAATGCACATATTTTTATGAACAATAATACTAATTTATGGAACAACAAACTTACAATCTAAATAAAATTCCTATTAACTTACATACCTAGATAGATGGTTGCGGTAATGGAAGCTTCAAATACTATCAATTTTCTCGTGGGTTAACCAACAAAGTCTGAATTGTCCAATACAAAACTCGTAAATTGTAGCCACGGAAACCACAACAATGTGTAGACAGCTATGAAGCACAACAAATTATACATCGTTTATCAGCAGTTGATGAAAATTTAAATAAAATCATACATTGCTAACTCAATTGACAAACAAATTTTACTGAACCATATAGAGGTGCTTACTTTTATAGCTAGGCCAAGGACTATTGTATCTATCATTTATTACACACAATATCAATATGAGAATATTATTGTCTTTATTCTCTCTTTCTCCCTTTGCCTACTACCTAAATATTATAATTCAAGCAGTTCTTATCCTTGACTTATGCTGCAAATTTGTTTTAGTTTTCCACCATTGTGCATATTGCCTTGTATATCCACATCTATTATATTCCATTCTTGCTTCTTTTTTGTATTTCTTGGTTTCCGGAGTTTTTAAAATCCAAGATAATTATCTTGTTAGAAAATACAAAGTGTGGTTCTTGACATAAATTATTCAATATTATAATGGTGTGAACATTTGCAGTTATTTATTTGGGGGGGGGGGGGGGCATCCATCATCATCTGACTATTATACTTGGCTATAGTATTATTATAATATTTTTTGCTGGTAAAAAAATCTGTAAAGTAACTTGTTTGATGATTTTTAGTCATACAGAAAGTTGCACTCAGCTTTTTGACTAACGACTTAAATCCGGTTGTATTTAGCTTCTTTCTTTAAGCTGAACATAGTAGCTTGTAATTTTTTTCAAAAAAAAAAAACTGTTCAATCCCTCCCCCAATAATGACTATTTACTATTATCATGCATCCTTATTTTCCTAATTCAGAAGATCCAAGGTTTCCAACACCTTTGGTGTCAATTTTCTTTTTCGTGTTTGTTCCTAATCATAATGTAGTTTGTCCACTTTACATTGTAGGGTGTAGGACACAATGATCAGAAAGTTCTTGTTCTAGCAGCTACAAATACACCTTATGCTCTAGACCAGGTAAGAAGACAATAGTTCTGCTTACTTTTTTATTTTTATTGAGTCAATGGGATGCCGTTTTGGTTAATCAACTTGATTTAAAGGCTCGCCAACACATGTTCAAGGCATGGGCAATATACATGATGATGTTCATTGGTCTTCTTGTGTATTGTGAACCTAGCAAATGGCCTTACAATGTCTTTTTCTTGGTTGATAAATTGAACAGGTGCACCTAGGAGATACTCCCCATAACTTGGCTGAAAGTGATTTTGAACATTTGGCTCGCAAGACAGAGGGGTTTTCAGGTTCAGATATATCTGTCTGTGTAAGTTTGACTTCTATATTTAATACCTGGTTAGAATAATGATCATTTTATTTGAATTAGTGTTAAAGGTAATTGGACCTACCCAAGATGTCATGTTTTTCTTTAGGAATCCTGAGGATATGTGGATCCTATGTGGACCAAAGTAACAGAGTGCAGTACAAACTACAATTCAGGATCTTGCGGCGAAAGGACTTGCTTCTAAGGTATTCAAGATGCTGCAGATTTTGATGATAGTAGGATTGCATAACTTCTTTTTCTAAATGAGAATTAGAGAATAAGAGTTTTTATGTTCTTGTTTGCTGTACAGATCCTGCCGCCTCCTATATCGAGAACAGATTTTGACAAAGTACTTGCTAGACAAAGACCCACCGTAAGCAAGTCTGACCTTGATGTTCATGAGTGATTCACAAAGGAGTTCGGAGAGGAAGGATAATTCTGAGAGAATTTTTCTTCAACCATCTTCACTAGTTTAAACATGTTATGATTTGTAATTTACAGAGCTATTGGATCAAGTGAAATGCATATTTTTACTAATCATAATTTGTGTATAAAAACAGACTGATGAAATGATCAGAAAAATAAATTTTATGTGAATATGTGATTCCAGTTACTCATGTTGGTCGGCTTTTTGAATGTAGATGTCACAAATTTTATGATAGTTATAGGTTTGAGTTTTTTCAGATTCCAAGTTGGGGTGAGGGTTGACAATTTCAGCTGCTATGCTTCACCCAGCCGCAAGAGACAAACTAATTTCATCACTAAACTGTGTCAAATGATCGCCTTCCTCTCCTCTCTTCTTGAAAGGGTGGCTGAGTCAAATGATCACAACCAACAGCACCAGAAGATCTCAGTGTTCCATGGCTTGACAAGGCCAAACATCTCAATTCAGAGCTACCTTGAGAGAATCTTCAAGTACGCCAACTGCAACCCCTCGTGCTTCGTCGTTGCCTACGTCTACCTCGATCGATTCACTCAGAGACAACCCTCCCTTCCCATCAACACCTTCAACGTGCACCGTTTGCTGATCACTAGTGTCATGGTAGCTGCCAAGTTCATGGATGACATGTAAGTGGCTTAGGCCTTAGTTAGTACACTTAACAAATTTTCAAATTCTGTGTTTTCTTGATTGTGAAACTTTGATGTATATATAATAATTAAGTTAATCATTGATGAAATCATGGGTTATTTAGAGGCTTGGAAAGTTAGAATATGATTTTTTTTTTTCTAAGGTAGCTAGCAATACTAAGAGAGTTTGTTTGATTTTTCATCCTAACTTTTTTTTATTTTATAAACTGTTTTCCAAATTAATTTCATTCTTCTTTTTTTTTTTTACAGAATTTCATGTTGCTTAGTAATCAATTTTTCATTCAAAATTTAATAAGTTTTGAAAATTCTTTAAAAAAAAAACAACAATTGGTAATTTTTTTTTCTGTCTTGTAATCCTAACTCAAGAGTGTGGATCATCTAGATAGGTATTGCATGTAGTAAGGCATGAACATGGCGTAGGTGTCTAATTTTTTTTAAAAAAATAAAAATATATTTTTTGAAAATAGAAACCAAATACACCTAACTATCTTAATATCCTTAACAGACGTTCAATTTCTGTTATTTCTGAATTCTGAAACTTTAATATGATTAAGTTAACCAGTGATCAATTATGGGTGTTACTCTTTACTTTGAACTCTTTTCTTTTCCTCTACTTTTTCTTATGAATTCTATGGAGATCTATGATTGTGTCCATCAATTTTTCTGCAAATTTCCTACCAAGCTAAACAATACGAGGGAATAGAAGACTCACTTCTTTATAAGGGTAGCTTTTTGTTTATCCATTTTGTTCGTTTCTACTTTGAAATCGAAAAGATATTAAAAATTGAGCATATACAAGTTAGCTGTAGCAATCTCTTGGATCCTCATAATTCAGGGCTCAGGCAAAAGGGAAACGCATGCTATTTTAGCTAGTTCTAGCTCCAAGAGTTATTAATTTAGTTGAAAAGCTATACATATATTCTTTGGTTCTAGTAGCTTATATAAAACAAGTTGCTAATATTCATCTGGGGATTTAACCTCAGTACCTGCAAAAACCTACAGATTAGTTGACTACAAGAATTTATATTCCAAGTAAGTTATGACTAGTTGACTACTCATAACTTGAGGTTGGCTCCTTATCTAAGATTAACAGGTATTGCTTCTTACTTCTAAGTCAATAGTGCATAGGCCAACATAAGAGTCATTTGTAATTTGTTAAACTAGAAACAAGGTCAAGGTCATTAGAGATTGCATAAAATTCCATCCAACTAGTTATGTAAGTCATATTAGTTAAGTATATATTTCCAGTTTCCACATACATCAGCACAACCTTAGCACTAGAATGTCCTTTTTCTTTTTGGGTAACATGCAGGTGCCAGAGGCCTTGAGAAGAAAACCACAAAGCTATGTAAGTTGTCTCGTACATGGTGAAATCCTTAACATACTAATACTATGATTATTTTCCGGAAGTCATTTAAGTTAATTTTTAACTTTTATTTACTGACTTAAAAAATTATTTAACTATTTGGTAAATAAATTTTTTTAAATAGTTTCTAGCGTTTTTTGACACGTTACGTGAAGTAATGTTTTTTAAAAAGTTACCTTTTATATTCTAGTTTTTTCTATGAATTTTCCTCTACTTTAATATGATTAAGTCAAATGATGGTTCAGTTGTTCTGCATTTCCCCTGTCTGGAGATCTATGATTGTCTCCATCAATTTTTCTTGTTCTGAATTTTGAAGTATTCTAGTACCAGAAGAAAATTTAAATATCTTAAAACCCCATATTGTGAATTATAGTTGGGGTGTTTCTTTTTTTTCTCCTTTTGGGGTGTTTCTTAATCTTTTATAATTGTCTCTGACGTAATGTTCCGTGTTTATGACAACAATATTTTTAACAAAATAATTCCAAGCTGGGGTGCTGTTGATATGGCCCAGTGGTTGGAGAGGGGAGGAGGGAGGAGGGAGAGTCATGAGTTCGAATCCCCCCAAGTGATATTTTTAACAAAACTAACCTTTGTTGATACAAAAAATGCCAAAAGAATCTAAGGATGGAACATTTTTGGCAGAGCACCTAGTAATGAAATATAGCTTATATTTTCTATCTTTTTATTTTTTTTTTTAAGAATCTTAATTGCACTATAGCTTATGGTCTGTAAGCATATGTGATTTGTGGTTCCCAATAACATACTCTCAAAGTTCAGACAAGGGAACCACCCATCGTCCTTTGCAGTCTAAAATATTGAAAAATTTGTATTAGTTCCAAATAAGGTAGCTGTGAATGATACAAGTATCAATCCAATAATTGTTGTTTATAACCAGAAAAATTTGTATTAGTTCGTTAAATATATATTCATCTTATCTCCTCTTGTGAATGTCAGTTAAGTTTTTGAAGAATCCCAAATGTACACTAAGTTATAACCAGAAACATATAAAGCCGGCAATGATTATTTTTATATGTGTGACATGACATATAAGTTGGTCCGTGTATGCTATAAAATAGGTGAATCACCAACCAAAAAATGAATCAACATTTCCACATCTAGCATCTATTCTGGACCCCTTCAACTTATCATGAGGTTTGCCAAAATTTTGAGCTCTTTCACCCTTCTGTTCATTGGGTATACTTTGGTGAATGGATCCACACCAAAGGTAAGGAGCATACTCACTTGAACTTAATGCATGCTGTCAACGTGAGTTGCATGCATCTACAGCCTATGAGCTACATTACTAGCAGCTCTTAACTACTTACTTATATAGAACAAAACTAACTTTGGGATTTGCATTAATGTAGCATTATATAGTTTACATGGGAGATCATTCACACCCTAATTCAGAATCTGTAATCAGAGCAAACCATGAGATACTAGCTTCAGTTACTGGAAGGCATGTCACTCAATTTAAGATAAAACTCAAGGAATTCATTATAACTAATGATGTTATTTTAAGCTTGATTTATTCAGAATGGAATAGCGTAGTCTAACATAGTCTTCCTCTGTAAATTCTTTGCACTTTTTAGCATCAGCGAACCAAAAGCAGCAGCACTCCACCATTACAGTAAAAGCTTCCAAGGTTTCTCAGCCATGATTACACCAGAGCAAGCTAGTTAACTTGCAGGTATTTATTCCAGTGTTATACCCTTCTGTCTTTATCTTTCCCACTATATTGGCCAAGGAAAAATTTTGAATAACAGATGGAAGACTAATTCAATATTTTGAGAAAGGCTTCTCGATTTAGATGGGGTGGCTCCAAGCCTCCAATAATTTGGAGCCGTATATTTTCAAGTTTCAGAGTGATAAGCATATTCTATATGGAATTCATTCACCACTTTCTTGATCAGGCTCTGAATGACGTTTTGAATTCTGTTTCAGAATATGAATCAGTATTGTCCGTATTTGAGAGCAAAATGAATAAACTTCACACAACACATTCTTGGGATTTTCTTGGATTAGAAACTATCAGTAAGAACAATCCTAAAGCACTGGACACCGCATCCAATGTCATTGTTGGTGAATATTTGCTCAAGCTCAATGAGAACTGTTGAGGAGGCTCTCAAATGAGAAGTTTTTGCTCAAGGTCAACATCAAAGTTAAGAAAAGAAGTTATGAATTTTTATTAGAGTCACTAGGTGAGTTTGTTTGATTTCCTTTTCACTTTTTGCACAGGTGTCTCACTTTTTGTGTTAAAAATTCACTAAAACAAAAAGGAAGAAAACTACACACTACTCATTTGTGGGTATTCATGGACCTGGAAGGGAATGATGGGGTAATTCCCTCTTATTCACTGTTTAGGAAGGCCAGATATGGTGAAGATACTATTATTGCGAATTTTGACACTGGTAATTTTGGTCCCTTGTTTCTGCTATTATACATTTTTACCTTTCCTGAGTCTCATCTACCTTAAGCTAGCTATTTAGGTCACTCATGTATTATAATTATATCACTATCATTACTATTATTAGAAGATTATGTCCAGGAGAAGAGGAGGCTAGCTAGGCCAGCAGTGTCAAAGATGGTAGGGACTAAAGTATATTTTTATTGTCATTTTACACTACAATAGACTAAACTAAATCATATTTTGCAAAGTAGGGAATAAAATACTATTTTTTTAAGTTAAAAAACGCTTACAATTTTAACGAAAAAAATTAGAGTTTACTCCATACAAATCACATTCAATTTCTCACATTTTCAACACTTGATCATAGTTTTTCATTAATAAGAACCTAGAATATATTTTTATCAACGTAAAATCATAGGAACCTAGAATATATTTTTTCTTATAAAAATAAGGGAGGCAAAACACAAAAAATCATGATATTTTTAATTTTATCAACATGATGAGTTGTACCCCATCAAGTATATATATAAGTCCCCCACAGATCAGAAAAAAAATAAAAATAAAAGTCCCCAGGACCCACTATACAAGCATGTACAATATTTATTTTTATGTTGATTACTTATAGGTCTGGTTCTTTGAAATTTAAAAGAATTTATTTATAACAATTAAAATAAATGAAGTGCATTGAATCTGCGTCCCATCCTTTGGAAGATTGCCTTTTGTTTGGTATAAGCTAAATGAGCATATTTAAAAGGAATATTGTTTTTTTTTAAAATATCATTGTTTCAAATGTTATTTTGAAATCAATTTTAAAACACGATTATTAATAATTTTTTATAAAATTATTTTAAATAACATTACATTGTTTATTATGGAAATACAAACACAACAAACAAAATATAAGTAATTTTTTATCAATTTAATTATCCCCCGCCCCAATTTTTTAAAAACTTTTTTACAACTTCTACCAAACACATAATGTTCAGAAATCAATACACCTAAAATAATTAAGAAATCAATATTGTAACTAAAAATTAACTATATAGTTATTTAAAAAACATCAATAAATAAAGTATAATTAATTAATCTAGGTGTGACCGAGCAGGAGACAATGGCTTGGATATCATGACTTGGTCTACAAACTAATAAAGCTTAAAGTGGAGATATCATGCCTCTCTGACCAAGTAGAACAAAAAGAAATGTTAAGAAATGAGTTGGAGCTTATGAATATCACTTGAGGAATCTGAGGCTCGTTTTATTAAGGATATCAACATACATTTTGAGGAAGACTATAACAAGTTTTATGAAGGCTTCTCTAAGAACCTGAAACTTGGTATTCATGAGGATTCTCAGAACAAGACAAAGCTAATTGAATTGCTCAAGTATGACTCAAGTAAGAGTGGTGATGAGATGACCAGCCTCAAGGACTATGTTACAAGGATGAAGGAAGAACAGAATGACATCTACTACATTACTGGTGAAAGCAAGAAAGTTGTCGAGAATTCCCCCTTCCTTGAAAAGCTTAGGAAGAAGGGGTATGAGGTTCTCTACATGGTTGATGCAATTGATGAGTATGCTGTTGGTCAGCTTAAGGAATTTGAGGGAAAGAAGTTGGTCTCTGCTACCAAGGAAGGCCTAAAACAGGTAGCAATCCGTATGCACCTATAATATATAGGGACTTTCAAGAATGAAGATTGGCTGCTTAACTTCTACCATACTAAAGGTAAAAAAATGTTGATATTTTAGCTAAACGTGAAGTGTGTTGGTCTCAACATGTTTTAGTTTCGGAGCACTTTCCCATGTTCAAATGCTTCTCTTGGAAGCTGTAGATTCTGCTAGTTTTGTTGCCTATATTGATTATGCTGAATGAACAAAAAAAGATGACACAATATTTTTATTATCATTATTTATAAAATCCATTATATTTAATAATTAACATATATAAAAAATGGATATAGTTAATAATTGATTGATAAACAGTCACCAGAGGCAAAGCAATTGCAAAGTTTCATTAAATATGTACATTACCTTGTATTGGAGGTATATTGACCCTTTCCTTTAGCAATAAAAAATCGAACACAATGTCCCAAATATACTTAATTATTCAACTCAAGAACCTGTGATTACAACAAAAAATTGATTTTCAGGTTCAAGTCATAACAACTGAGTATAACTAAGAGTTTTCTAGAACTTATTAGTATGGTACTGTATGACATGGATGACAGGATGCGATTTCTCATCACAGTATAAACTAATAATTCTTATGCATGTGTAGAGGCTACCACTTAATGTTTTCTCATATGGCTACTACAAGTCACAATTTTCTTGTGCAATGACTAAAATTTAAAATAGGAACTATAAGGCACAAAGAAATAGTTTAACCAACGAATTTCTTGTAAACATAGACAAAAGTCAGAATGGAAGGACCTCAAAATAACCTGGCAATAGCAATTACTAATTTGGTAACTTATAATATCATACATTGGGTACAAAATGAAAAAATAAAATGTTATAAACATATAATATAAAGAAAATGATAACTCATGTAATCATTTTGTTTTCTTCTAAATTTCAAGAAAAAATATTGTAAGTAGTATTCCAAGTGGAAGCAATACCAATCAAGCACCGGACAATTTGAATCTCTGTCAAGAAAAAATGCTATTGTCTTATGGTATTTCAAGTAGAGATGACTTCTAGCGTGTCACAGGAAATAAAAACCATCTATTACGAAAGATAGATGTAGAAAATTAAAATGAAAATAGTACTGTATGCATCAATCACAGGAAATAAAAACCAGGCAAGACCCTCGATATTGTTCATCTAACACGTGCAAAATATATTATTATATTGTATGAAGTATTTTGATTTGGCAGTATAATTAGGGTCAGTGCTTGAGCAGTTCAGCACAGAGCGTTGTAGTGCAATAACCAAGACAACAAAGACTGACTTTTTTTGGTTGCACAATAAGTACTGTCTGACACTATGATTGCCACAATAAATAGTTTAAGAGCAAATTAGTAATAAATGTCAGTTTGATTTAAACAATAGTATTACACTCCTGGGCTCAGTGGGCTTTATGCATCGACCCAAGTCCAGCGAACATGTAACACGCACCAAATTTTATTTAATAAATTTGTTACTATTTAATTTTTAAGTATTATTTTGTGCAAGTTGAAGCTTCCTCAGTTCCATAGCACTACTATAGCAACAATGCCTAACTAGACACTCAGAAGTTAAAACAGAAACCTGAACTATTAAGTAATAAAAACCAGTTAACTGTTATAAACACCTTCAGAGTATATCAGTATATTCCATATACCTAGGCTTATTGATTTTGAGGCAACACAAGGGATAATATGTTCAATTGTCCGCGTCCACCTAACACTCCTGAAGGTGTGTTCCTATTACCACTCACTCTGCTTGTTATCGTGCTACTCCTTCCTCTCCAGAACCTTAAATCAATCATTTTCCAACATATATGCCAGTAGCTTGGAGACCAAAGAAACAAAGAGATGCAACATATTTTTCAGAAACTGGACTCTTTATCCTAAAGAACCTTAATTACTACAGCAGCAAAACATGCCCTTTCAGAATGGACAAACAGAACTGCTTCATGCACGGAAGACCCGACAGAATGGAAGGTCAATTTTTTCCAGCTAGAGATGAATTTGTCCTAGTTGGTTGGATCAGTTTCTTCATGCCCACTTTCAAGGGTTTAGAAATAAGAATTAAAATGAAAATCAAAACAATATGGCCCTATGTGGTTTGTGAGGTGTAGTGTATGTGACTGGAAAGGAATGCTTCAATCTATAAGGGTGCATCATATCCTCTAAACTTGCTATAGATAGAAGTGTGTGTGTGGCTTCCCGTTGGTCTTCAGCACATGTATTATTTCATGGAATCAACATATAATATATACAAAGAGATTGGACACCTTTATCAGTTCTATGAGTTCTTATCCTGCATCTTTTTTATCTGTTTTCTCTATACTCCTTATACAATTTTTTTCTAATCAACTAAGGAAAATAATAAAAAAAGGATGGTCCTGGTAAAGGATGATCCTGGTTTTTACTTAAAATAATACAAATGAAATCAAACATATTAATTTATTTCAATTTTAAAAACTAAAACAAAACAATCCATTATTAAAAAAAACTTACATAACATCACGTAAATTTATATATTTCATAGAATTATATGATTCTTTTTGTCTCTATCAATTATATGAAGCTCTATAAGCTTGTTCAATGGTAATAGAGGCAATTAGAAGGTAAGACATGCATGTGTACTTTGTGAGAAGTTAACCAACTAATTCATTTGTTGTGACTTTGTTAAAAAAAATAAAAATTGTGAAGAACGGCTTCTCTGCCAACACAACCAACTTTAGTCAATTAGGGTGTGTTGTTTGGAGAAAAAGAGGATAAAAGAAAGTAGAAAGAGGACAAGAGTGATGAGACATGTTTGTCTACTGTACGGTGTGCTTCCAAAATTTTTAAAAGAAGGCATTAGCTAACGTTTTATTTTTTAATTTAATTATAGTTATTTTAAACTGCTTTTTTTTTTTATCAAAATCGATATTTTTAAGCCTTATTTTCCCATGGGGTAAGTTTTAAAAAATTACCTAAGAGTGTGTTTGGATATGAAGAAATTTTAAATTCTAAGAATTTCAAATACTTCAATTGAAATTATTTTATTTTCAAAATTTTATGTTTTGGATAAAAAAAATTAAAGTTATGAGGGTGAAAATGATGCAATCCTCCCTAGGAAGGGACTGGGACTAGTCACTAGAGCCATGAGCAACAGGCTCTAAGAGGATTGGGCTAGAACTGCGGAAGAAGGCCCTAGGGTTCTCATGAACCTTAGGGTAGATTTCTGAGTCCATGGGCCAAGTTTGGGTCAAATTCTCTTTGTACATATTATACTAGGATGTCATTATATTTGATCCTTGTATTTAGGGTTCTATATTGTAGGTAGGGTACCCTAGAAATATAGGATTTTTCAGCCCTTGTATTTTAGGGCACCTAGACTAGTTTTTGTATTAGGGGTAGTTTTGTAATTTCACATGCACTAAGTGAATATTTGATGTGTGTGGTTGGAAATAAATTTAATTGAATTGGTAGAAGCCCAATCCAATTAAATTTTAGAGGGGGAGGTGAACATTTGCTTACTACACCCCATTACCACATCATATAGTCACACTTTGTGCATGTCCTTCATGCTTTACATGCCTCATCACACCTAGGCACACTTAGTGGAGAATCTTGGAATTGATCTTGGATTAGTGGGCTGAACCATAACTAAAATTCACTAATCATAATTAGTGAAATTTTGGCTCCAAAGTTTGGCTCCACAAATTCAATTTCAAATTCAAGTGAAATTTGAATTGAAATTCAAATTTCCCTCCATTTTTGTGTGACACTTAGACTATAAATAGAGGTCATATGTGTGCATTTTTTTGAACTTTGATCATTTGAATATTAACTTCAGATTTCAAAGCTCTTTTAGAGCACAAAATTTCATGCTCTTCTCTCCCTCTCCCTTCATTCATCTCCTTCCTCCTCCAAGCTCTTATCAATGGTCTCCTATGGTGGTGAGCTTCTTCTAGACTCATCTTCTCCTTGAAGTGGCATCTCCTCTCTCTCTTCCTTCTCCATTCCGCTGCCATTTATCTTCCAAGAAGCAAAAGAATCCATTGATGAAGAAGATCTTAGGCCTACAAGCTCCAATGGAGCTTACCTCATGTGGTATCAAGAGCATATTTATCTAGGTGATGTTCTTTTGCTTCCTCTATCTTTTTGTTCGGTGAATTCTCTTTAATTCCTTGTTCTTCATCTTATTCTCCTTGTATATCCTCCATTTTCTTGTGGTTTGGTGCTGTTTAGAGTAGATTCAAAAAAATAAACCGATTAAATCTTAGATCTACACTTGTTCTTGTATTTCTATGGTTCAAATTTTGTAGATCTACTCTTGAATCATGTTTTTTGTGTTGATTTTAGGTTCTATCATTTTTCATTCATAATATTCTTGTGCTGAACCTTTAGATCTAAATTTTCTTCCAAAATATTAATTAGAAAAAAAACACAAAAATATAAGTGTAAATCACTTAATCCATGTTGTCTTAGAGTCATGTTTAGTCATAGTAATTGATACATTATGTTCTAAGTTTGTGTTGAATTTGTATTTTGTTGATTGAATTCTAGATACATTTGTTCTTGTATTCTTGTCATTCTTAGCCTATTTTTTGAATTTTGAGTCTAATTCATGCATGTTATTTAGTTCATAACATGTTCTAAATCAATTTCTAGAAGTAGTCTTATTCTTGAACTTTTTTTTGTTTTCTAAGTTTTCTACATGATGCCTACGATGAAGTTGAGTTGTGGCTGGATTTGTGAATCAAAATAAGTCTTAAGCTCTCTTGAATTATGTTATTCAAGATAATTGAGCATAAGTAAACACAAATTGTAACTATCCAAGCCTTAAGCAACATAAACACTACTCTTGATTTCTAGGTCGAAATCGCTGGTGTTGGCAGCTTGAACATACGAACTTGTATAAATTACTGGAAATTGGTCACTACGTGTTTTGAGCTGAAAGTTTTACTGAATTTTCTAGACATCTGGAAAAAAAATATAAAAAAAGAACCAAGCGATTTGGATTAAAGGAAAAAATAAGAAAAATCGCACAAGTTGGCAAAAAAATCAGTGTCCAGGAAAAGAAAAAGTGAAAGGAAAGTGTGCTTGTTGTTTTGGCTCAAAATTTGCTCTATAAATTGTGCCTATTTTATACCAATCCTAGTTCTGAAATTTCAATTGAAAATTATTGTGAAAACAAGTGCCAAAACTAGAGGTTTCTTGTGTCTTTTTTTTTTTAGTTTTTCTACTCTACTCTAGAGCCATTCTAGGTTTCTCTTTGAGTCCTAGCTTGCTTTTTTTGTGCTTTTCATTGCTTTAATTGTTGAATAATCCTTGGAAATTTGTCTTGTTAAAACTCTATTGGTTTAGCTTTCATTTCATATTTTTTTGGTCTTTGGTTATTGCTTGTCTCTTTGTTTCCTTGCTTGTGAGTTGCCATATAGGGAATTGGAAAGGAGGATTGGTGCCATATCTTGAAGAATTTGAGTCAAGAAGCAAGGGGCCAACCACCTTAAGAGCTATTGGACTAAGAAGCACTCCAAATTGAGTTAAACACTAAAGAGAGAATAGCCACCACAATTGAGGAATTTTTTTTTGTAATTTTGTAATTGGCAATTTGTTTTGTTTTCAAATTTTGTAACAAAAAGGCCTTTCATTGGAAGTAAGTTGGGAGCCTCCAATAGGTGACCCTACTTCCATTTGTGTGTAATAATTTTAGGCAGTTTTTCCTTAGGATAGTGAGTGTTTTGTTAGGAACCTTAAATGTGGTCATTCAAACACTCCTAGGATTCGCCTAGTTTGCATTTCTTGCACTTTAATTTCTTGCTTACTTTCATAGCTTATTTCCTTTACCCTCCATTGTCAAACCACCTAGATAGCTTGTCTTTTACCAATTAGTTTTTACCTTATCTTTCACACCTCTTTTAGTGTTTATTTTGGCTAGTTTCAACCATAGTTTCTTTTACCTTTTTTTCAAACCCCCAACAAGAAAGAACCATAACTTAGGAACCAACATGAGTCTTCATTCTTCATCTAGTGTTAATGGTGAGGGTTCTACTCCTAAGGACCCCTTGTATAAGATATTAGATGAGTTGAGATCCCTTAAGTTGTGGAAAGAAAAACAAGAGAGAAAAGAAAAAGGTAAAAAAAAGAGTGGAAGAAATAAGTCAAGATGAAAGAGAGAAAATAAGAGAGGAAAAAAGAAGAAAAATAATGAAAGAAATGAAAAGAGAAAAACATGCCTCCTATAGTAGTCATGACTCTTGCAAGAGTTTAAGTGAAGAACTTAGCGACTATTATAGAGGGCGTCATAGTTCACTTACTAAACATCACTCCCAAAGAAGAGAAAAGGATAGAAGGCCTCAAGAGGTTAACATTAGCCTCCCATATTTCCATGGAAAAGATAATGTTGAGGCCTACTTAGATTGGGAAATGAAGGTTGAACAACTCTTTGCTTGCCATCATATTAGCGAAGAGAGAAAAGTTCCATTGGCTACCCTTAGCTTTCAAGGGTATGCCCTCTATTGGTGGACTTCCCTTGTTAGGGAACGAAGGATTCATGGGGATCCTCCAGTAGAGTATTGGAATGATCTTAAGAGTGCCCTTAGGAAGAGACACATTCCCTCCGACTATGAGAGGGAGCTTATGGACAAGCTCCAAAGGCTTAGACAAGGGAGTATGAGTGTTGAAGAATATAGGCAACAAATGGAACTACTCCTTTTAAGAGCTGGACTTAGGGAGGAGGAAAGAACAAGCATAGCTAGGTTCCTTAGTGGGCTTAATATGGAAGTGAGGGACAAGGTTGAACTCCTTCCATATAGGGACCTAGATGAGCTAGTCTAACTTTGTATAAGAGTGGAGCAACAACTTAAAAGAAAGCCTTCTTCAAAATCATATGGCTCTCACTCTTATCCAAGGAAGGACCAAGCCCATGGAATTTTAGGGGCTGCACCTTCAAAACCCAAGGAAGATAAGGGTAAGACCATAAAGAAATACACTCCTAAGACTAGTTCCCAAGAAAGGACTAGCAACATTAAATGCTTCAAATGTCTTGGGAGAGGTCACATTGCCTCTCAATGCCCCACAAAGAAAACCATGATCATGAGGGGTCAGGACATTTATAGTAGTCAAGAGGAGACTACTTCTTGCCCTTCCTCTAGTGGAAGTGAAGATGAAGTAAAGGGTGAAGAGTCTAGTGAGGAAGTCTACCCCCATGAAGAAGGTGACCTCTTACTGGTTAGAAGGCTCCTTGGAGGTCAATCTTGTGATCTATCTCAATCCCAAAGAGAGAACATATTTCATACAAGATGCAAAATTTTAGATAAAACTTGTTCTCTCATTGTGGATAGTGGATCTTGTTGCAATTGTTGTAGCACAAGATTAGTTTCCAAGTTGAACCACACTATCATTCCCCACCCAAAACCTTATAAACTTCAATGGCTCAATGAGAAAGGGGAAATGATAGTTAACTAACAAGTGAAGGTACCTTTATCCATTGGGACATATAAGGATGAAGTTAATTATGATATAGTTCCCATGGAGGCAGGACATATTCTTTTAGGAAGGCCGTGGGAATTTGATAGGAAGATCATTTATAATGGCCTAACTAATGAGATTACCCTCACCCATCCTGGCACTAAATTTGTGTTGCATCCTCAAACACCTTCACAGGTGGCCAAAGATCAACTAACTATGAAAGATAAGAAGGATGAGGAAGAAAAATTAGAAAAACAAAAGAAAAAGAAGGATAGTAAGGCCTTGTCTTCAAAGGCCAGGGGGAAGGAAAAAGAGGAAAAGGATTCCTCCATGAAGATTGTTAAGAAGGAAAATCATTTTGCAACAAAAGGTGATATTAAAAGAGCACTCCTTCTTAAACAATCTTTCTACCTTCTCCTATCAAGGGAAACATCCCTTAGCACTGCCACAATTCCTACATTTGAGACCTTACCCCCAAAGGTCCAAGAACTCTTACATGAATTTGGTGATATATTTCCGAAAGAGATACCCCCTGGGCTACCTCCTTTAAGGGGAATAGAACACCAAATAGATTTAGTCCCAGGAGCAAGCCTTCCTAATAGGCCAACCTATAGGACTAACCCTCAGGAGACTAAGGAGATAGAGTCTCAGGTTAAAGAGTTGTTGGAGAAGGGCTGGGTCCAAGAGAGCCTAAGCCCATGTGCTGTGCCAGTGTTGTTGGTGCCCAAAAAGGATGGTACGTGGAGAATGTGTACAGATTGCAGGGCCATCAACAACATCACTGTAAAGTATAGGCACCCCATTCCTAGACTTGATGATTTGCTTGATGAGTTGCATGGTGCCAATATCTTTTCAAAAATTGATCTTAAAAGTGGTTATCACCAAATCAGGATGAAAAAGGGTGATGAGTGGAAAACCGCTTTCAAGACCAAGTTTGGTTTGTATGAATGGCTAGTGATGCCTTTTGGGCTCACTAATGCTCCAAGCACCTTTATGAGGCTTATGCATCATGTCTTAAGGGATTTCATAGGTCGATTTGTAGTTGTTTATTTTGATGATATTTTAGTGTACAATAGGAGCCTAGATGATCACTTAGGACATATCAGGCAAGTTCTTTCAGTCCTTAGGAAAAAAACCCTCTATGCAAATATAGAGAAGTGTACCTTTTGTGTAGATAATATAGTCTTCTTAGGTTTTGTAGTTGGTAGAAATGGGGTCCAAGTGGACCCTGATAAAATCAAGGCCATCCAAGAATGGCCCACCCCAAAAAGTGTGGGAGATATTAGGAGCTTCCATGGGTTAGCAAGCTTCTATAGAAGGTTCGTTCCTAATTTCTCTACAATTGCATCACCTCTCAATGAGCTGGTGAAGAAGAATGTGGCATTTACCTGGGGTGAAAAACAAGAGCAAGCCTTTGCTTTGCTCAAAGAAAAGCTTACTAAGGCACCTGTTCTAGCTCTTCCTGACTTTTCTAAAACTTTTGAGCTAGAATGTGATGCCTCTGGAGTGGGAGTTGGAGCTGTATTGTTACAAGGTGGACACCTATTGCTTATTTTAGTGAAAAACTTCGTAGTGCCACCCTTAACTACCCCACCTATGATAAAGAGCTTTATGCCTTAATAAGAGCCCTCCAAACTTGGGAACATTACCTTGTGTCCAAGGAATTTGTCATTCATAGTGATCATCAATCACTTAAGTACATTAGAGGGCAAAGCAAGTTAAACAAGAGGCATGCAAAATGGGTAGAGTACCTAGAGCAATTTCCATATGTTATCAAATACAAAAAGGGAAAAACAAATGTGGTAGTTGATGCCCTCTCTAAGAGACACACATTGTTTTGCTCCCTAGGAGCTCAAATTTTAGGATTTGATAATATTAGGGACTTGTATGCTTTAGATGAACATTTCTCTCCCATTTATGAGAGTTGTGGGAAAAAGGCCCAAGATAGATTCTATTTGGCTGAGGGGTATTTGTTCAAAGAGGGAAAGCTTTGCATACCCCAAGGATCCATTAGGAAATTACTTGTGAAAGAGAGCCATAAGAGTGGGCTCATGGGCCACTTTGGGATAGACAAGACCCTTGTCTTACTCAAAGAAAAGTTTTATTTGCCCCATATGAAGAAAGATGTCCATAAGCATTGCACTAGATGTGTGGCTTGTTTACAAGCCAAGTCTAGGGTGATGCCTCATGGGCTATACACACCCTTACCCATCCCATC
The DNA here is from genome assembly GCF_000004515.6 of Glycine max. Taxonomy (NCBI): domain Eukaryota; kingdom Viridiplantae; phylum Streptophyta; class Magnoliopsida; order Fabales; family Fabaceae; genus Glycine; species Glycine max. The sequence continues at coordinate 8,724,240 of NC_038252.2, read as the reverse complement.
TACACCTTGGGTAGACATTAGTATGGACTTTGTCCTTGGGCTTCCTAGAACCCAAAGAGGTGTAGACTCTATCTTTGTGGTGGTGGATAGGTTTAGAAAGATGGCACACTTTATACCATGCCACAAGGTGGATGATGCTTCCTATATCTCAAAACTCTTTTTTAGGGAAGTTTTGAGACTCCATGGTTTTCCTAGGACCATTGTGTCAGATAGAGATGCTAAGTTCCTTATCCACTTTTGGAAAACCCTATGGGCTAAGCTACGAACTAAACTTCTTTTCTCTACCACTTGTCATCCAGAAACTGATGGGCAAACAGAGGTAGTGAATAGGTCTTTATCCATCCTTTTAAAGGTTCTTCTGAAAGGAAACCATAAGTCTTGGGATAAGTATCTTCCTCATGTAGAATTTGCCTACAACAAGGGGGTTCATAGAACCACCAAGCAGTCCCCTTTTGAGGTTGTCTATGGGTTCAATCCCCTAACACTGTTAGACCTCATTCCCCTCCCACTAGACACTTCTTTTATACATAAAGAAGGGGAATCTAGGTCAGAGTTTGTAAAGAAGTTGCATGAGAGGGTTAAGAACCAAATAGAGAACCAAACAAAGGTGTATTCAACTAAAGGCAATAGAGGAAGAAAAAAGTTAGTTCTTAATAAGGGTGACTGGGTTTGGCTCCATCTTAGGAAGGATAGGTTCCCTACTAAAAGAAAATCCAAGCTTAGCCCTAGAGGGGATGGACCTTTTCAGGTTTTGGAGAGGATCAATAACAATGCCTATAGGTTGGACCTCCCAGAAGAGTATGGAGTCAGCACCACTTTTAAAATTTCTGATTTAATTCCTTTTGTAGGTGGAATTGATATTGAGGAGGAGGAACTAACAGATTTGAGGTCAAATCCTTTTCAAGGGAAAGGGGATGATACAATCCTCCCTAGGAAGGGACCAGTCACTAGAGCCAAGAGCAAGAGGCTCTAAGAGGATTGGGCTAGAGCTGCTGAAGAAGGCCATAGGGTTCTCATGAACCTCATGGTAGATTTCTGAGTCCATGGGCCAAGTTTGGGTCCAATTCTCTTTGTACATATTAGACTAGGATGTCATTATATTTTATCCTTGTATTTAGGGCTCCATATTGTAGGTAGGGTACCCTAGAAATATAGGATTTTTCATCCCTTGTATTTTAGGGCACCTAGACTAGTTTTTGTATTAGGGGTAGTTTTGTAATTTCACATGCACTAAGTGAATATTTGATGTGTGTGGTTGGAAATAAATTTAATTGAATTGGTAGAAGCCTAATCCAATTAAATTTTAGAGGGGGAGGTGAGCATTTGCCTACTACACCCCATTACCACATCATATAGTCACACTTTGTGCATGTCCTTCATGCTTTACATGCCTCATGACACCTAAGCACACTTAGTGGAGAATCTTGGAATTGATCTTGGATTAGTGGGCTGAACCATAACTAAAATTCACTAATCATAATTAGTGAAATTTTGGCTCCAAAGTTTGGCTCCACAAATTCAATTTCAAATTCAAGTGAAATTTGAATTGAAATTCAAATTTCCCTCCAATTTTGTGACACTTAGGCTATAAATAGAGGTCATATGTGTGCATTTTTTTGAACTTTGATCATTTGAATATTAACTTCAGATTTCAAAGCTCTTTTAGAGCACAAAATTTCGTGCTCTTCTCTCCCTCTCCCTTCATTCATCTCCTTCTTCCTCCAAGCTCTTATCCATGGCCTCCTATGGTGGTGAGATTCTTCTAGACTCATCTTCTCCTTGAAGTAGCATCTCCTCTCTCTCTTCCTTCTCCATTCCGCTGCCATTTATCTTCCAAGAAGCAAAGGAATCCATTGATGAAGAAGATCCTAGGCCTACAAGCTCCAATGGAGCTTACATCAGAAAAAATAATGAATGAAAAAAAGAGAAGATATGATTGGTGTGCTAGTTATACGTGTTCCTCTACGCTCACACCCGATCGATGTTCCACGAGCTCGGTGTTTTCTTGTCTTGGAGAAGACTGTAAGAAGAAAATTTCAATTTCTCACCTTTTAGAAGGAAATTGAAATTCCAAATTTTTAGTTGTTTAAAATTTTGTTTTAAAATTCTAAAATTTTAAATTCTTCACAAAAAAACATCCAAACAATGAATTCTAGATTAAAGAAATTCAAATTATCTGATAAATTGCTTTCCTTAGTTAAAATTCTCTATCCAAACACACTCTAAAAGCGGTAAGTCGTAACAAGTGTTACGACTTCTGATTTAGATATTGTAACACTTGATTTTCTATTGTTTAAACTGAAGTCTTAGTTAAATTACCTAAAAGCAGTAAGCCTTAGTTAATTTATTTTTTTTACGACTTCAAGGTCTTAAGAATTTTTTTTTTTGTTTTACGACTTTAAAGTCATAAAATCTTTTTTTTTTTGTTTACGACTTTGAAGTTGTAAATCAATTTTTTTAATTTTTAATTTTTTTTTCAAATCTATAATTCTTTAACGGTTTATTTTTTTCTTATTTTTTAAAATATTTTAAAAATTATTTAAATGTATAATAAATAATATTAATTTGACTTATTAATAGTATATTTTTTATGGTTTTATTTTATATGTCATTAATTTATTTTAATGTTTTATTATTTAAAATATGTTACATATTTTTAATATTATTTTATTTAAATGTTCTTGTTAATTTAAAATTTAGATAATCTATTAATAAAAATACATAATAAAATTAAAAGAAGATACCAAAAATGTGAAAACTTTTATTTTGAAATTGATGACATTTAAATGAAAAATACATATTTTTTTAAACTAATAATGATATGATATCCCACAACGAGTTCTTTTAGATATGCGTTTCGGTCTCTCATCTTGTTGGACTGGATTTGTCCGTGTTTGTTGGACTAGATTGACAATCTATATGGATCATACAGATTATTGATCCATATGCTTTTTTTTAATTGTAAATAAAAAAATTATTTATTTATTTAATTTGTTTTGTAGTGTAATTTTTTTTTTGTAATAGTTTTAGCAATTTTAGAAATATCGATTTGGTGATATTATTTTATAGTGGTATAAAAAAAATAAAAAAATTTATTCAATAATTAGATTGGTAAAAAAATGATAATATATATAAACTTTTAAAAATTGCTAAAGCTAACATTAGATTGCTTAAAAATAAATTTAATAATTAATTGAAAATAATTTAGTAATTAGATTGGTAAAAGTAACATTAGATTGCTAAAACAAATTTTTTGTATACATTTAAAATATTTACTAAAGTTAATAATTAAACAGTTTTGATATTTAACTGAATTATGTATTTAGATGTTTATTATAGTGATTAAAAATTAAACAAATATGATATTTAAGTGAATGATGTATTTACATATTTATTACAGCAATTGATAATTAAATAAATTTGGTATTTTATTGAATGATGTATTTATTAGAATTTATATGATATTTATTGAATGATGTATTTATTAGAATTTATATGATATTTTAATGAAGATATGTTGTGAAAATGTAGTTTGTGGCCATATCATGTACAATACATTTTTTTTATTTTGTATAAAGCTATATTTGTGTTGATAACAAATGAGACGATTGTATAATCTTTTTAAGTTGTATTTTGTTTATCATTGAATTTGTTAAATGTTTTATTAAGATGGACGAAGAACAGTGGATGTATGATAGTATCATGTCTGAAGAAGTTGATATGAATATTGAAAATGAGAAAGATGCTAGCGTGAAAGTACAACATGTTGATTGCTCTGATGCCTTAATACTTCTTAGGTATTTGTTTACTTTGTTGTTGGTACAATAATTATATTACATAAATGTTCATTGATCTCAGACCTTCTTTGAATTGTGTTATAGTTGTTTGCTACCCGTGATGAAGTTTTACATTGGATCGATCGGTGACTCATGAAATTGGATTTGTTGTCGTGATAACGAGGTCAAACATAAATATTGGTGTTAGAGGAAGGGCCTCATTTCTGTTAATAGCTTGCGAAAGGAGTGGTGAGTATAGGCCTAAGAAGAATGATTTGGTAAGAACATGCACCCATTTAAGTTGTGTATGAAGCCAGTTTTGGGAGGAGAAGGATTGATGGTGAAGTTAATTTGTGGGATTCACAATCATGAAATGACAAAGTCATTTGTTGGGCATCCATAGTGGGTCGACTGACTAAAGATGAGAAGATTATTGTTGGTGATATGATGAAGTCCATGGTAAAGTCAAGAAATATTCTTTTGACGTTGAAGGAGCACAATGCCAACAGTTTTATAACAATCAAACAAATTTACAATGCCAAACATGCTTACCATTCTTTCATAAGAGGAAGTAACACCGAAATGCAACAGCTCATGATGTTACTTGACCGAGATCAATATATTCACTAGCATAGGATGAAGGATGAGAATTTTGTACTTGACTTGTTCTAAAGTCATCCTGATGCAGTCAAATTAACCAATTTTTATAATTTGGTTTTTTTTATTGACAGTACCTACAAAAAAAATAGGTACAAACTGTCGTTGTTTGATATTGTTGGTGTTACACCAACAGGAATGACATTCTCTGCTACTTTTTCTTACTTGGAAGGAGAACGTCTTAATAATGTTGTTTGGACTCTACAACGACTTCGGGGTCTTTTCATGAAAGTTGATGCACTCCCTTGGGTTATTGTTACCGACAAAGATTTGACTTTGATGAATGCACTGAAAACTGTATTCTCGGATGCTATGAACTTGTTGTGTCAGTTTCACATTGACAAGAATGTGAAGGCAACGTGCAAAACCCTGGTTGCTCAAAAGAATGCATGGGATAATGTGATGGAGGCTTAGGGGAGTTTGGTTGACTGTCCATGTGAGAGTTCTTTTGATGAGCACCTTAAAAACTTTGAAATGGCTTGCTCTCTGTGGCCTATGTTTGTGGACTATGTATGTCAAACATGGGTGATTCTGCACAAAGAAAAATTTGTGAAAGCATGGACTAACAAAGTGATGCATCTTGGAAACAAAACTACTAACAAGTATGAATATTATTTTTTGTTTGTGTTGATTTGTTTAGGTGTTGACTTAAATGAAAATTTTGCAGTTGTTTATACGTTGTAGTATATTTCATTTGTAGGATTGAGAGTGCTCATTGGTCATTAAAGAGACTCATACAAAACACCCTTGGTGACATATGAAGTGTTTGGGAAGCAATGAACAACATGATGACACTTCAACACACCCAAATTAAAGCATCTTTTGAGACAAGCACGCATGTGGTTGGGCATGTGTTTGAAGTTACCTTGTACAAAAAACTACTTGGCATGGTATCAAGGTATGTTTTAAATGAAATTGTTGCTGAGTATGAGTGTGTACCTTATGCAGGAAAAAACCCTTCACGTTGTGGATGTGTCATGAGGACCACCCACGGTCTTCCATGTGCATGTGAGTTGTCTAAATATATTGTTAGCTCCATACCACTAGAGACAATCCACATTTTTTGGCGGAGACTTAGTTTTTCAGATCAAGGGTTATGTGAGGCTGAGGTGACCATAACTGAGGAGATGGAAACCATATCAAAATGATTTGAGGAACTTGATGTTTGTGGCAAAGTACATTTGAAGATAAAGCTTTAAGATATTTCTTATCCTGATCTGAACTCTATGTGTCCTCCTCTAAAAAAGGTGAAGACCAAGGGTGCTCCAAAAAAATTGTTGACCAAACAACAAAAGTCAACAAAATGTGATTCGTCTTATTGGGAGTATGTTGATGCGTTACACTTTGTGCAAAATAGTAATTCTTCAATGAAACGTAGTGCATCATCATTTGAGCAACCAATAAAAAGACGAAATATTCCAATGTTGGACCAATTTCATCCGTGCATCCAGGATTTTGTCGAAAACATTATTGATGTCAAAGTAGATGGTAATTGTGGTTATCGTGCAATAGCTGCCTTATTGAGTATGGGTAAAGAATCATGGTCATTGGTGCGTAACCATCTGCATAAAGAACTGACAAGTTGGTCGGAAGAGTATATCAACCTGCTTGGTGGCATAGAGTGATTTGAGGAATTAAAACGTTCCCTACTTGTTGACAGATTATCTATGGTGCGTAAGTTTATTGTTATGTCACTTTTTCTTAAAATAACATTTAGGTAACCGTTATTTGTTGTTTGATACATGTAGGTTACCATAGACAAGTGGATGAATATTACGGATATGGAATATGTCATTGTTTCACGATACAACATGATCATTGTTTCTCTTTCACGACAACAAAGCATGATATTTTTTCCTCTTAGAAGTCAACCACTACCAGATTCTTTTGTGCATCGCGCAATATGCATTGGTCATGTGTATGAGAATCATTTTGTATAGGTAATTGCATAATTACTATGTTAGTATACATGCTGACAATGTTGTTGGTTATCTTACATTGAATCTGTTTGCCGTTATGTAGTAGGTTTTTTTACGAGACCATTGTCCTTTATCACCATTAGCGTTGTTGTGGAATACACATTATCATTATCAGACAAAGCAGTGTAAGGAGGAACCCTTTGAGGTGCAACTTGCTTGATCACATCCTTCAGTCCATCGATGCTACATCTCGAAGGAATGTTAAATCTTTTTGGATTTTTTTCCTTTGAACAAGTAACCCACAAAGTCGTGTTGGCATGGCATGTTCCACCTCTCGTTGTAATATAACAGGGCATCATGAGTAGGAGCCATAGCGGCTTGAAGTAAGTTTAATATATCATTCGGTGTTCTACCAATGGTACATAATAATTCAATTATGCCAACACACGAGTATTGATCATTACACATTAACATTATGTTAACATCATCATCATTTTTCAATTGCATAGATTGAAAGGCAAATTGGTTACCTACATCTGCAAATGGCTGCCGATAGTAAATTTCATCCAAATATTGATTGTTAGTTAGTTGAAGGGTATTGTGCATTCTGCTTTTTAGCGTTTCAAAACCACAATCATTAGGTACTCAAATGGGTATCAGAGTGGAACTTCTGAAATAAACACCAGATTCGTTGTGAATAATTGATCCATTCAGAAAAATAAAAGCTAATCTGGAGTTGACAATGGTCTGACTGCTTGTTTCTCCCAAAAATTCCACAGTTTCTTGTAGAATTTGGTTTCTAAAGGTAGATTGGGCAAGAATGTATGATTGTTGAGAGTGTTGGTATGGTATATATAGATGTTTTTCAATGAGACTGCTTGCGTTATTTTTTAAAAATAGACGCGTGGCACTTCCCATGTATTGTCAAGTACAACAATGTTGTGTCATGCTTTAATTTTACATCAGACATGCATTGTTACTATCATAACTAAAACAACTGAGTAGTCATTTCTATGTCAGTATGTAGGTGTAGTATTCATTTTTTTAAACAGACGCATGCAATTCATAGTGTGTTGTCAACTTTGAAAATGATTTATGATGCCTAAATGTTGCAAAAAACATACATTCGTAATTTGTTATGGATGAATTAATTTATTCCTCAAATCAACAATAACTATTAAGTAATGATAAACGGATAACAAAATTTTGTATAAAATAATTAAAAACGTGTCCGTAAGTAACGCACCAAAACTATAAATTAACCAAATTTCAATGTCAATACATAAATGTACAAAATAAATAATTATCCAAAAAATTAAAATTGACATATATAAGGCAAAAAAACAACTTCAATGATCGTTCGTACATCGCCTACACCTCGATCTGTGACCTACAGTTGGTTGGCCAATGTAGCTTCTGGTGTGCTCAGACATTCTTCAACAACAATATAGGCTTCTGTTCCTTCGTTCAAGATCCTCAAGTTCAGTAGCCTTTCCAACTTATCAACAATTGCTACATAACCATCCTAGTAAGTGAAAAAAAAAACATAACAATAGTTAGTAATAAAATAGAAAAGAAAACAACAAACATAAAACACCAAAAAAAAATATATTACCACTGCATGTCCAAGACGATGCACATCAACATTTGCTTCATCAAGTGTCACTGCCGCCATTGATTGTTGATGCACATTTGGTTCAACAAATGTGTCATATTGCTGAACTGGTGAAACTCTAGAAGGATCCCTTGGCTGTGCCGAAGTCATAAATGGATGTGAAATCATGTAGAACTACTCCATGTAATTTGACGAACACTTGCCAGACACTACACAGATTTGCCCTACAGGTCCAATGTAGTCACCAAACTGCATCCATATAGCATTTATTTCTTCAATAGAAACCGAAGGCACAACCCTCTCCGATTGGTGAATGACTGTCAAGGGACCCCAGCTGAGATAGCCAAAAAACAAGGAGATGACCTCAAATTCTCTAAATGAACGGTGGTCACCATACAGAATCTAGCACACAACGTCAAGGGTCAGTCTGTCCAGATGCCTGCGATACGTCGACACGAGCAGTGCCTTGCCAAAGGTCCATCAGCATGAACGCGGTCTCCTCTCGTCATAATCCTCGACAACTAAGGCAGAAGCAACAGACGAGAAATGCTTGTAGATCCAATACTATATATATTTTGCAAACATATTCATTAAAATAAGCGACAACATATTATAACCAACGCCAATGAAAAAACATTTTATTAACATTTGAACTAACTTGTAATAGAGTGATATATCCTGGAAGCTGCCTTGTCGTGCTCTTTGACGCCTCATTTAAATTATCATATATATGCACAAGTGCAGCAGCGCCCCAAGCGTAAGTCCCACTCTGCGTCAAGTCACGCAGTGCATCCAAGAATAGCACGTGCACGTGTGTGGCACTCTTGTTAGCAAAGAGTGTGCATCCAAGCAGATGCAACAAATACGCATGCGCTGCTATAATCCAGTGACATGTCTTGATTTTTGTCTGATACACGTAGCATAGCCACGATAGCCGAACATAAGAGCCATGACATTGAATCGTCTCAGCTCTTGCCTTTGCAACACTGACCTCGAGTAATTCCACCAACATATCGACAACGTCGTCAACATGAAGTTACTCGAAGTTTTGGAACGCCCCTACGATAGACAAATGTCGCAACGACGCCACATCATCCAAGGTGATAGTCACTTCTCCGACGAGCAAATGGAAACCACTAGTTTCCTTATGCCAGCGTTCCACAAAAATAGACATTAGTCCTCGATCGTGGTAGACAAGTGGCCTCAGTTATCTTAAGAAGGGGGTTGAATTAAGATACAAAAACTATTCCCCAATTAAAAATTTCACTCTATTTTTGGATTAACAATGCACCCTTAATATGAATTACTCAAAAGATAATTCAAAATAAACTTCTCTAAAGTAAAAGATAAATAGCAATCAAAAAAAGTTTTAAGGGAAGAGAGAATGCAAACTCAGTTTTTATACTGGTTTGGCCACGTCCTGTGCCTACGTCCAGTCCCCAAGCAACCCGCTTGAGATTTTCACTCTCTTGTAAAATGCCTTTTACAAAGTTTGAACCACACAGGGACAACCATTCCCATGTGTTTAGAAATCCTTACAACTTAAGAGACCCTCAGTCCCTTAATCAATCTCTTTGAATAATAAGAAGAAGAAGTTTCTCTCTTTAAGAGAAGGATATTACAATTGAAGATCAATCAAGATTCCTTATTGAATATGAAAGTATTTGACCAAGGAATCTTTTTGAGAGGATAAGACATCTCAGTTCAGAAAAACTCTCTTAGAAATTTCGTGTCTCAAGTCACTTATTTATAGGCCTTTGATGGCCATTCAAAAATCTCTTGAAAATATGTGACTCTTGGGAGTTATTTTCTGAAAAGTTATGACTCTTGGAAGTTATTTTTTGAAGAGTTGTGACTCTTGGGAGTTATTTTCTGAAGAGTTGTGACTCTTGGCAGTTATTTTCTGAAGAGTTGTAACTCATAGGAGTTATTTTCTGAAGAGTTGTGACTCTTGGATCAAACTTGTGAAGCGCTTATCTTTGGCGTCATCAAAACTTCATATCATATATGCTTCTACAATCTCCCCTTTTTTGATGATGACAATAACCTGAAATCAAGATAAACTATATACAATTGATAAAGCATGCTCACAACACTTACTCCCCCTTAAGTTTGGAATTTATGCCTAAAGGTTTATGATTTCTACCCTTGTTCTCTCCCCCTTTGGCAACATCAAAAAGCCAAAAGTGTCTAGAAGGAGCGAAGGCAACATCAAAACCATATCAAATGCCATCCATAGACTAAAGCAATCCATAAAATAAACCAAGAGTCAGCTGGGGGATCGAAGCAATGCCTAATGAAGCTCATATCATTTTTGAGACGAGTGATTTGCGTATCCATCCCATCAAAGTGTGCATCCATTGCATCAAGGTGAGTATCCATTGCATCAAATTGTTCACCTACAAAAGCTCGAAGACCACGGAGTTCTATGAGGACTTCGGTCAGAAGAGAAGAGGAATCAGCCCTTTGTGGTGGAAGAGATGGGGTACGTTCATCAAGAATAGGTGGAGGCAAGTCTTGTTTATGAATCCATTGTCCATCAGCATCCTTATGGTAACCAAAGGAGGTAACCACACCAGCACCAATGGAAAACGACCTTTTAACCTTGACATATGGTTCATCATCCAAAGGAACATTGAAATGATGAAGAAAAAGAGTAACAAGGCGGGGATAAGGCAGAGGTGCATTGGCCCGTAATGTCTTATGCATTTGATACCAAACTAGATGGGCCTGGTCGATCTGACGACCAGTTTGAAAGGCCCACATCATAATCAAATCCTCCTCAGAGGCTTGAGCAAGGTTTAAAGATCGAAGCAAAATACAAACAATGATATAATGCATAATGCGACAATCAAAAGTTAATGACCCAACAAGTAATCTGCCGGTCATGTCAGCCTGGTCATTGCAGACCATGTAGCGAGCATCACGACTAGAATAATCAAATTTCTAATCATCAACAAGGGTGCCCTCAAAAGGAACACCTTGATTGTGCAATTTAGTCAAGGAAAAGAACAAGGACTGATCAATGACAATGAGAATATTATGCACCTCAAAGTAAAGAATACCATCCTGAATTTTCAAGTTATTATAGAACACCTTAACTAATTCAAGAAAGTACGACAGTTTCAAAGACATGAAATCAATCAAACCAAAATTTTGAAACACTTGGTCACAATCAAATGTTTCTTCATCAAAGAATTCAAGGTCAAGGTACTTAGGGTCTAGAATGACTCTATTATAGAATTGAGAATAATACCTTTGATGCTGATCATCCGAGGAAAACAATGTGGATGATCTAGGAGATGAAAAAGAAGGAGGAACTGGTGTGGGTGGGTTTCCAGAGGTTCCTTGGCGGCGGTAGCCAGCAGTGGTGGTGGTGGAGGAAGACCCTTTTCGCTTCTTCGATGACTATGCCATTTGAAGATGTTGTAGCTGATTTTGATCGGTAGGTTTGAAAGAGAATGAAAAATGATGAAGATTGGGCTTTGTTTGAAGTGATTTGGTGAAGAAATGAGATAGATATGTGGATTTGAAGATTGGGGAAGGTTTTGTGCCGTCACACGAAACGGGAGAATAAGGGTTCTATGAAAATGCAGATATTTATAGACAGGGAAGCCTTGTAATCGATTACAGGATTAACCTGTAACTAATAGTGCCTACTGGTAATCGATTACAGGCTTCTATAATCGATTACAGCCTTGTTGTTCTTATATAATCGATTACCAGACCCTTTAAACAAGGCTTTTTCACTTAAAGCTAACTATTTCATGTCAAATACACATCTAATCATCAATCACAAACACAATCAAACACATTCAATCACAAACAAAACACATTTAATCACAAGCACAATCAAACAAACACAATCAAATACATTCAATCAACAATCATCAATCACAAAAAAAAAACATATTCAATCACAAACACAATAAAAAAACATTCAATCACAAGCACAATCAAACACATTCAATCAAAAATCATCAATCACAAACAAAATCAAATAACACAAGCAACTAGACTCATAGACAATCTATTGATCATAAGGAGGATAAAACTCAATTTGAGTTACCTATTGCCTAGATCATTGACATCTAGAAGACCTAATTCTCTCCTAATAGCAAAGAATATTTATTTAGGGAGAGGTTTTGTAAAGATATCAACTAACAAATTCTTTGTATCAACAAATTCTAGAACACAATCTCCCTTTTGAACATGATCTCTCGAGAAATAATGTCTTATTTCTATATGTTTAGTTCTTGAGTGATGAACAGGATTCTTAGATAGATTTATAGCACTTGTGTTATCACATCTTATAGGAATATGATCAAGAAATATTCCATAATCAGAAAGTTGTTGCTTCATCCAAAGAATTTGGGCACAACAACTACCAGCAGAAATGTATTCCACTTCAGCAGTGGATAAAGCAACACTATTCTGTTTCTTACTATGCCAATAAACTAGAGCAGATCCAATGAAATGACAAGTTCCACTGGTGCTCTTTCTATCAGTTTTAGAACCGGCAAAGTCAGAATCAAAATATCCTATTAAATTGCATGTGGAATTTTTAGGATACCATAATCCTATATTCATGTCTAACAGATATCTTATAATTCTCTTAACGGCACTGAGATGTGATTGTTTGGGATTTAATTGAAACCTAGCACACATACACACACTAAACATTATATCTGGTCTGCTAGCAGATAAATAAAGAAGTGATTCGATCATACCTCGATATTGCTTAATGTCTATTGACTGACCGGTTTCATCTTTATCCAAATAGCAAGCAGTACTCATTGGTGTGGCCATATGCTTAGCATTCTCCATCCCAAATCTGTGAATCAATTCCTTGCAATACTTTGATTGATTGACAAAAATTTCATTCTTGGTTTTCTTGATTTGCAACCCAAGAAAGAAATTTAGTTCTCCCATCATTGACATTTCAAACTCACTTTGCATGTCTTGAGAGAATTCTTTGCATAAAGAGTCATTAGTGGATCCAAAGATAATATCATCAACATAGATTTGTACTAATAAAATATCATTTAATTTCTTCTTAATAAAAAGAGTAGTATCCACTTTACCTCTAGAGAAATCCTTCTCTAAAAGGAACTTACTCATACGCTCATACCAAGCCCTAGGGGCTTGCTTTAAGCTATATAAAGCCTTTTTCAATTTGAAGACATGACTGGGCTTATCTGAATTTTCAAATCCAGGGGGTTGATCTACATATACTTCCTCTTGGATAAAGTCATTCAAAAAGGAACTCTTCACATCCATTTGATAAAGTTTAAAATTCATAATGGATGCATAGGCTAATAACATTCTTATGGCTTCTAATCTAGCAACAGGAGCATATGTTTCCTCATAGTTTATCCCCTCTTCCTAATTGTATCCTTTGGCTACTAATCTAGCCTTATTTCTAATAACTATTTCATTTTCATCTAACTTGTTTCTAAATACTCATTTTGTTCTAATAACTGGGTAATTTTCAGGTTTCTCAACTAACTCCCAAACATTATTTCTTTCAAATTGGTTTAACTCTTCTTGCATAGCTATTATCCAATGTTCATCAATTATGGCTTATTTCAAATTTTTAGGTTCAATCATAGAAACAAAAGTCATATTATTGCATATATCTTTGAGAGAATGTCTAGTGGTTACCTCTTTTGATATATCACCAATAATGTTGTCAAGAGGATGATATCTAAAAGTTCTCCATTCTCTTGGAAGATCAGCATTTGTTTAGATTTCATCAATGTGAAAATCTTCATTATTTCCATCTCCTTTGCCTTTGTGATCTTCTTTATGAATATGCATTTCTTCTAATGATTCTGAAACATCATATATTTTTCCAACTCCAAGAATTCTAATGATTCTGAGTGAACTTTGATGCATCTTCTATCATATGTTTAGAGCATCCGATATATATGTACCAACTCTTCTTCAAGGATACCTCTTCATCACTTTCATAACTCTTGGCCTTAGACTCAGGTTTACAACTTCATTTTCTGATTCTTCAAAAGAGTCCATATCATTATCATCCCATGTAATGTAGGCCTTTTTAGCCTTCTTTTCATTAAAGACTTTCTTTTCAGATTTGTCTATTCTTTTCTTGAGCATTGGGAAATCAACCCTCAGATGTCCAAGTTGATTGCATTCATAACATCTTAGAGTAGAGGATGAATCTTCTACCCTTTTTTTGGTTTAAAGTTTGATCTTCTTTGATTTCCTCTTACTCTCAAGAATTGGTTGAATCTTTTTACAAATAGACTAAGATCATCATCTTCGTCTATTTCAATTAAGTCCTCCTTATCACTCTCTTCTTGGATTGAAGATGAAGCTTTAAGAACGATTCATTTCTTCTTCTTATCATTTTCTTCATCTTGATTCAATCTCATTAATTCGATTTCATGTTCCTGTAACTTTCCAAACAAAGTGGCAAGAGACATGTTAGATAGATCTCGTGATTCAATAATGGTTGTTACCTTAGGTTGTCATTCCCTACTTAAGCATCTCAAAACTTTATTTATAAGATCTTCATTTAGAAAGATTTTTCCTAAAGATGCAAGATGATTAATTATATGAGTGAATCCCTTTTGCATGTCTTGTATGTTGTCATTTGGATTCATTATAAATAATTCATATTCATGAGTCAATGTATTTATCCTAGATCTTTTTACATATGTTGCACCTTCATATGTTACTTGTAGGGTATCCCACATATCTTTTGCACTTTTATAATTTGATACCCTAAAGTACTCTTAGCTTGGAACATGATGCCCAAGGGTCTATAACAACCTTATAATGCACATCATAATTCAACTTAACTGGAAACATACTAAACACTAATCATCAAAACCACAACAAGAGCTAACTCAAGGTGAGAGATCCTGTCACGCATTCCACGAACACACATGGACATCAATCATATTATGACATGACCAGGTACACATAGAGGTCACAATAGGTACTAAGGTATTTCTTAAAGCATCCACAAACTTTTTCCATATTAAGGTAAAAAGAACTAATATTTATCTTGCTAATCATACAACTATCCTCAATAATCTTTTAGGTCACCTACCTTATGCAAGAACACTCACTCTTGAATCCTTCTATGCTTAACAATTAATGTCTTACTAACTACCTTACTCTCTTCTTAAGGTTCCACATTAAACCTCTTAACTATACTTCATAACTTTTCCAACTACACTATGTTCTCCAACAACTCTACACTAGATATTTCCCACGAACTACGGTTACAAGTTTCTATGGGTACTACACTTATAAGATTCTCAATCTTGCACCTAGGTGGTAACTAAGCATATCCTCAAGGAACACAGGTACTTGTCTTACTAAGTTTGACTTTCGTCTATAGGTAACAATGATCATGTCTACTCAAGTGTTTCCTCTCAAAATATCTTAACGTGATTGTCAAAGGAAAAGTCTCTCTTTATTCGTATTAGAAGTAACAACAAGAAAGATTATCAAGCAGTTTAACAAGACATGATTGGAAGATGAGCAACCGATAATAAGATGAACACTCGATTGATTAGGAGACAATAATTTTGAAATAAAAAAAATGATCACTTATTCAGAATCAACAACAATATTTCAATGAATTCTAGAAACGAAAACATGACCACAATGTACACCCATATGAGGACGTTAACAATTGCTTGATTGTGACAGAAACATCAATAATCCAAATGTTTGATGTAGGCTCACAACACAAAGAATGAATTATACTCAAGCTTGGAAACGTAATTGAATTACTTGACTTAAGCACACAATACAAAGAATAGTTTGCACTAGAATCAGAAGGTACGGTCAAAAGAGTATTCTTTATGAAATATTTTTTTTTATGAGTCATTGAACTATAGAGTATCACCATCGCTAAGAACAAGAATCTCAAACAACCATACTATCTATGCAATTAAGGCAAAACACCATACTACTAACATACCCAAAATTATAAGGTTCTTATAATAAGTATACAACGTACATATAAGAAGTAAGAATTTAATAGTTAATAAGGATGTATTAAAAAAATTACAAACTTCAACTACTACATTCATGACTACACACAAAATAAAGTGAGTTAAGTAGTCATGCGTTTACACATCAAGAAAGACATACTCATCCAAGACATATATATGGTTCAAAAGGTTTTTACAACACTAATCCACACATCAAGATAGAAATAAGTTTATTAACAACATACACGCAAGAAGATAAGGGCTCATTAAGCATTATCCACCAATATCAAGGCTTCTTGCATCACTTAACGGCTTGCCATAATGTCGAACCGCACTTCACAAATTATAGAGATGGCCAGTCTCATAACTCATGACTCAATAGTGGATTTATGGTATAGCAAATATTAAGGATGCAAGGCACATACAACTATTTTTTTTTAAGTCTCATTCGATCATGCAAAGGAAAATAAATTAATAATTCAAGCATGTTCATCAAAACTAGTCATAAGTAACCATACATAGTGCACACAGAATATGGCAAGCACATAACACACTGGCCGAAAGGTTCGACCTGCTCTGATACCACTAAATGTGACACCCTCTACCCCACACATACATGTACTAATAATTAAAAAAATTAAACTTAATTCAAGTTTTTAAAACATATTTAAATACAAGTCTTTCAATAGGGTAGTAGGCTCACATTCACCTTTCTAACATCATCATAAAACTTTTCTAAATATATAATAAATTCACTTCGGCTCAAACAAGACCGTCTATAAAACCCTATACCCCAATGCCACATCCTATCAGAGCGTTGTGTCCTGACGTCCTTCAGCACATGGTTCCTTAAAGCAATTCACCTAGTCATCTGCTCCCCCGAACACAAAGTTCAAGATCATCACAGGATCCAAACACAAACAACACACGGGGAATGAGTTATCACATTCCTAACTAATAGAGAAACAAGACAACTAGATATACATATCATATAAACCAAATAAAACTTAGTTACGCGTAATTCACATAATTCCACCACTTTGTCATTCAAAGTTCACTTTTCAATCATCAATCACATTACACAAGAATCACACGCTCTGATCAAGACATAATAACACATCAATTTCATAATAAACAATTAGCAAGCACATGAGACAGTTATGCTAAGACTCAAGCCTATATGCAATGTGGTACCATGTCAGTGAAAAACCACCCTGGGGCGCCTAGGAGTCCATAACAAGACACACCACGCAATAGGTTTATCAGGTCACTCTCACTAAGTAAGATCATAGGGAGACCAGTAAGGGTCACGATGTTTTGCGAGAATGCTCCAACCATATGGCCTACACTCCGAAGAGTCCGTCAGGGCCTCTCCCTCCTGATTCAGGTCCAACCCCTAAAATCATTTTAGCACACAGACACTGCTCGTGAATTATACAATACCCATGACCTCACACTCGTGTGTTAAACACGTACAACATATTGCGCTACAATTTAACACTGGTTCCTAAATAGGAAACCTACATTTTCTCTTTAACACTGGTTCCTAAAATAGGAAACCTACATTTTCTCTTTAACACTGCGCATTTACACTTTTCTCAAGATAACACTGGTCGGGTTATTGTACAATTCACAGCTTACAACACAAATAATGTCACATCAAGAGTTAATCACACACTTATTTACAACCAAAACTCATTCACAATTTCACATCTCATAATGTCACAATCCACCATCACATGTTTTCACGTATCTCACAATTCAACACATGTTATACTTTACATTTTTACTCAATCTCAATAACAATATTATAATCTCAAGGCAAAATATTATTCCATAATTCATCACATATTTCATTTATAAACACTGCTAATGAATTATACAATACCACGACCTCACACTCATGTTTCAAATATGTTTAACACAATTGCGCTACAATTTAACGCTAGCTCCTAACTAGGAACCTACACTTTCTCTTTAACACTGCGCATAAACACTGGTCGGGTTATTGTATAGTTCATAGCTCACAATATAATTAATGTAACATCAAGTGTTAAACACATACACTTATTCACAATCGAATATCATGTCCACACTTTAACATCTCATAACATTCCTAATGATATTCATAAAGTACAACACACACATGTTCATCAAATTTAACCATAATATTCTCAAACTCCAACACTTAATAATTTTTGAAATCATACTATAACACTCTACAATATTATTTACATAAATTATTAATATAAATAACTACCTCTCTATATATAAGCTAGCATACATCATATTGAATCACAAATATCAAAGTAAGCTTTCAATGCACAAATTTTAAATAATTATATGAACACTTTGGTCAATTTCAATTATGATATTAATTTTTTAAATTATATATAAAAACCTAAAAAAATAAGACAAAGAGAAAATACAAAATCAATATCTCTCTGTAAATTTTTCCTTACTTTATTTCATCAATTCATATTAATTAGAAAAATGCTCTACTTATAGGGTTCACGCTCAACACAATAGCATATCAATTTCACAATAATTGGTTTGTCAAACATATATAATTCACTGTAATAATTATAAGGATAAAATAAAAATTGCAAAAATACCCAAAAACTCATTCCAATTGATATCTCTAAGGATCCCTACATATGTTCTCACAAATCCTCAATTTTGAATAACTCATCCCTTACCTCTGAGCGGACTCACGTGTCTTCAGCTAGAAATAGTAACATCTGTAGCGGTTCCCTGAGATTCCTTCAATTATTCCTCCGACTGCTCCGATAAAATTCCCAAACGTCAGAGAGACGGAGAATAGATTGAAACCTCCACTTATACTATCTTCATGCGATTCCTTTTTTCTCCCTCCATGAATATTAACTCGAAAATCCCAACGGTGGAAGTGTGCGCAATTGAATTTCAAACAACATATCCAAATTTCATGAAAATCCAACGGTTAACAAAACCGCGATCGTAGTTTTACCGAGACAGTTTTGAGTTTTTGCGGGAAAATAAAAGGCTACAATGCGAAAGGTTTTCCTCTAAGCTCAGACGTAATATCGAAATTCCCAACGGTGATAATGCTCGTAATTGGGTTGCGAACGTGGTGCTCAAATTTCACGACGATCCAACGGTGAATGAGCCCGAGATCATCATTTTTCTAAGACAGGTTTGGTGGACTGCGGGAAAAGAAAGAGTTTTGAGAGGAGAAGGGGAAAAACGAAAATGAGACCAAAAAGAGACACCTGACTTAAAACAACTATTTATACCTAGGGTACTCAACCTATTATTTGCTCTATATTTATTTATTTATTTATTTTATAAAAACAAACTCTATTTTATTTTCTATCAAACAAATAAATGAAATATCCTTTTTATTTTCTCTCAAATCATTATTTTAATTAATAATTATATCTCCTTATTTATTTATTTATAAAATCTCATCATTTTTCTAAAACTTTATTTATTTATAAATAACAATCCTTTTTAATCTAGACTACAAAAATTGGGATGTTACAGGGGGGGTTGAGTTAAGATACAAAAACTATTCCCCAATTAAAAATTTCACTCTCTCTTTTTGGATTAACAATGCACCCTTAATATGAATTACTCAAAAGACAATTCAAAATAAACTTCTTTAAAGCAAAAGATAAATAGCAATGAAAAAAGAAGTTTTAAGGGAAGAGAGAATGCAAACTCAGTTTTTATACTGGTTCGGCCACGTCCTGTGCCTACGTCCAGTCCCCAAGCAACCCGCTTGAGATTTCCACTCTCTTGTAAAATGCCTTTTACAAAGTCTGAACCACACAGGGACAATCATTCCCTTGTGTTTATAAATCCTTACAACTTAAGAGACCCTCGGTCCCTTAATCAATATCTTTGAAAAAGAAGAAGAAGAAGTTTCTCTCTTTAAGAGAAGGATATTACAATTGAAGATCAATCAAGATTCCTTATTGAATATGCAAGTGTTTGACCAAGGAATCTTTTTGAGAGGATAAGACATTTCAGTTCAGAAAAACTCTCTTAGGAATTTCGTGTCCCAAGTCACCTATTTATAGGCCTTTGATGGCCATTCAAAAATCTCTTGAATAGATGTGACTCTTGGGAGTTATTTTCTGAAGAGTTATGACTCTTGAAAGTTATTTTCTGAAGAGTTGTGACTCTTGGGAGTTATTTTCTGAAGAGTTGTGACTCTTAAGAGTTATTTGAAGAGTTGTGACTCTTGGAAGTTATTTTCTGAAGAGTTGTGACTCTTGGGAGTTATTTTCTGAAGAGTTGTGACTCTTAGATCAAACTTGAGAAACGCTTATCTTTGAGATCATCAAAACTTCATATCATATATGCTTCTAT